>NC_087213.1:41565436-41595436 GCF_015104395.2 Macrobrachium nipponense
TTCCCTATTCCTCGTACCTCCCTTTTACATTCCCTAATTTCACTTTTTACTCCTTAACTTGTCACATCCATTCTCAAAAAGAATATTTACACTGCACCTGGTATCAATCAAAGCAACCAAACACATCCCCCCCTCTGCACTTCACTTGTACTTTGCTCATTGCTCTCTACACATCCTTGCATAATGTCCATTCTTCCTGCAATTACTGCAAATCACATTCACACTGGTACCCTGACATCCACTCTCTATGTCCCCTACCTGTCCACACCTGTAACATTTAGTATCCTTATCTTTTATACACTCACTCACTAAATGGCCCGTTTGCCCACACTCGAAGCACACTCCTAACGCCCACCAATGCTCATTCTTATTGTGCCCTGGCTTCCCACATCTATAACACTTCTGCTCTCGCTCACAGCTAACTGACACTTACATTACTTGCTCTAACACTCCTATCAACTACTTTCTCTGCCATTTGCCTCGGCCCTTCTAAAACTGCCTCCCTATAGCTCTTAGACTCAGGCATGCCCTCATTTACTTTGGTCCTGACGCTGACACTTCTGCTCTCTTTCATACACCTATCTTGCTCATAATCCCAACTATCTCTAAAATATCATTCCACGTTAACCTCTCATTTGTCCATCTCATTTTCTCCTTACGTTTCAGTTTTATAAACTCATACACACTCTCAGGTACAGTTGCTAACAACTTCCTCACTAACTCTTTACACTCACTTATTCCCTCATCTCCAAACTTTTTCCAAGCTAATGTCTCCAACTGGCATACATTCACTGACAATGGCTCACCAACATTCATTCTTGCCTCTTCAAAATCATGCTTTCTCCTATATCTAACACTACTCTTTTATCCTCTTTGCCTGTTCCACAATCCTGGATTTCACACTCTCATACGGCACATTCCCTACACTCAACATTACCCATACATACTCAACAAAAATCCCGTCAAAAGTTACCTAACTCTCTAGCCCAAACTCTCTTGTTATCCCCATACTAAGCCACATAATACTTCTCATGCTCTTAAAAAGTCCCCTACGTCCCTGCTACCATATTCCTCATACTTCTCACATCGGGGTACCTCTCTCATATACACCACCTTTTGCACTTCCTGCTCACCCTCACTTTTGCTACTTCCATTCTGACCTTTCTTACCTCTTCCGAATACAACAAATCTACTTCCATACTCAGATTCACACTTTTAGTCATACATTTCTTACCCCTCTTCTTCCTACCCACCAATTCCCACTTACCACTATCTAAATCACTCTCATCCTGCACCTTACTCTCAACTCTATTCTCATCTTTATTCATTCTCTTCTTATCTTGCCCACCATCCTTACTGATCTTTTTCCCTTTAGCCCTTTCTTTACTCTCAACTCCCTTCATACCCTTCTGCTCTGATCTATCCCTATTCTGTACCTTCTCTTTCTTCTCCTCATTTACCACAACCATATCACTTTCCTCACTCACATATTCATCCACTTGTTCTTTCACTTTCTTAATCACTCCTGACCCATCACAAGACCCAGGAGACCTACTTCTGACAGCTTCCTCTCCAGAAAACCCTTTCATCATTTCCTTCACCATCCCTTGCACACTACTCATCATTGATCCCAACTTTTCATCCATCTTCTCAACCATCCGCTACCCAGCCTCTTTCACTTCCTCTTTCGTTCCCTCTTCTGCACTCCTCATCATTCCTCTAAACTCTTCTAACTCAATCTTATACTTCTCACACTCAAGCCTCAGCCTCTCATTCTCCACTTCCAATCCTCTCCCAACTTCCCTCGCCAACCTCAGCTCCTCCCTCAACCTCTCTACCTCACTCAATCCTTCCATCCTGACTTTTCCTACCACTCATACACACGATGCACCAACCGCCCCGTCTCTGCCACTCTAGCAGTCCCTGTTCGGGTGCCAAAAATACTGTGGCGGAATCAAAGCTAACACAAAGCAAGCAAAGCTCCCCTCAGTTACGTTAATCATACCAACTCTCAAAGACCCTCATCCACACTTTCTCCTCTATGTTACTTTATTCGAAAGGGAAATTGGCACACCAACAGATACATACAGAAATTTCACACTCTCGTACTCACCATCAATGACTGACTTCAGGGGTTGTCAAGACACAACAACCAATGAGAATCATAACACAAAACAACTAACTGAGTATCACAACCATACAACAACTCAACTACACAACAAATCACTGCACAGACGAACACCGACAACACCAAAACAACAAGCTTACAAGTCCACATACAACCACTGACAAACAACTCCAGAAAATCACAACAGCTCACCAGTACAAAACCCAACAACTCATACACAACTCAAGAGAAACTTACAAGCTCAACAGACTTTCAACACACAAGCACAACAACCTTCAAGCACCAGCACAGCAACCTTCAAACATACACTACCAATAACAAACTCCAGAAAAACACAATACAACTGACCATCAGTACTATCCAAGACTGCTGCCAAAAACGTCTATGCAGTATGGACACCGATCCAAGACTGACTCTCAACATCGCCAGCAGACAACCCAAAATGATTGTCCAATGAGCAGACCATCGCTAACTATCCACCCACCATATGTTCTTTCTCTCTCCCTCTCTCAACAGCTTGCTCATTCACACTCTTCAGAAAAACATATACGCACTTACACACTACCTCACAGCAACACCAAACATGAACACGACACACCAAACACAAAAACACTTAAACTCTCAATTCCCAGCAATTAAAAACAACCCAACGATGCTCTCACGCAATCTCTCGCTGGTTCTCTCTCTCTCTCTTATGCAACCCTCGAAGACGTTGTCAAATGCAACTACCATTTCCCTCCTCCATAACACCGACGCCTTAACGGACAAATTATGGCACACCTCCCAAGGTGTGTTTAGGCGTTCTCTCTGCTTCGTCCATTTCTGTGAGGGAGACATACCACACTCCACAGCAGCCAGTTCTTTAGGGGCAAACAACAACCGCCCTAACCCCGCCTCACCCCAGAGTGCGGATGCATCTCCTTCTGTGAAGCTGCCCCCGTTCTTCACAAAGAATCCTGCCTCATGGTTCCTGTGTGCGAAAAGCCAGTTCCAGATTGCTGGCATCTCGGACAAAGCCTGCAAGGCTGACTTCGTCATGTCGACCCTGTCGGAGGAAGTTTATGCCCAACTGTGTCCATGGATGGCTGCGCAGCCAGACACGATACACTACAACGACCTGATTGGCAAAGCTGATCGACACCTTCTCCCTCCCCACCATTGACAGGGCCGCCCAAATTCTCGACCTGATAACAAACCCCATACGCGACCCAGACCCACAGGTCTCCTGGAATAGGATGATGGACCTCATCCTCCTGCTGGAGTGGGATGAACGCAGGCAATGGAGGGAGATCAGCCTTAAGCAGGGAGATATTCCTCTGCCAGTTGGACCTGGAGGTGAGGAAGCAGATTACAGAAAGCCACGCCCTATCTGACGATGAGTTGGTCGCGAAGGCCTGGAGACTAAACGAGGCCTTCCACCCCATCGGCGCCTTCGACCAACTGCCTGATGGAGGATGACACAAGCAGAAGCAGATGCAGCAGAGATCAAGGCCATACAAAGAAGACCCCCTACACAGCAGTGAGGTGGAAGCCCAGCATGGTGTTTCTACCACAGAAAATTCGGCAAATATGCCAAACGGTGTGAGAAACCATGTCCATACATCCAGTCAAAAAACGGGGAAGGCAGCTGTCCCCACCAGCAACAATGGCTACACTCCTACAGAGGCCACAACCCTTAGGTTTTTATGTCCACGACAAGATCTCCGGTCGGAGGATGTTAGTGGACACCAGGGCTATACAGTCGGTGTTTCCACCTTCATGAGGGATGCAGTTGCATCCCCAACGCCACCGTTGCCCTGATGGCCATGAATGAGAACCCCATCCGCTCCTACGGCACGACATCCCACAGGATACCCATCCGGGATGGACTTATGTGTGGCCTTTTATCGTTGCCGATGTCAAGGCCCCCCTCCACGGCACAGACTTCTTGGCACAACATGGGCTCCTGGTTGATGTGGGCAGCAAATGCCTCCTCAACAAAGGGACTTGCTAGTCCTTTCCCCTCGCCACAGGCCCAGGCATTCCTACCATCTGCTCCGCTTTCTCAGGGCATATATATATATATATATATATATATATATATATATATATATATATATATATTATATATATATATATATATATATACATCGATCTTGGGGCAGGGCTGAAAAGGGTGGACCTTAACCAGCGACAGGAACTTTCTAGATGGATCCAGACGAAAAGTTACATCATAATACGCTGCATTTCTAGTGACAGGCTCATACTGGAGTTCCACAACACACCTTGGGATTCTTCAACAATCATGAGAACAGACACCTCCAACACATGCGCGAATGCCTCCTTGCTGCAGACCTACTCGAAGATGCATTTTCCTTCCCTTTAATATATGATTCTTCGCTATAAAGCGATTACCATGACAGGCGGGTTGAGAAAGGGGGATGTCAAGAAAAGATAACCGAAAATAAGTGAGATCCATAGTTTTGGATGTTTCTGAAATGATTAGAGACACTTCCGAAGCCCTTTAGCTAAGCCCAAGTTTAGCCCCAATAGAAAGGGGGTTGATGATTTTTTTAAGAATGGCCTAAAATAAGGGAAGGGTCCGACGGTTAAACATTTGCCCAAAATTGGGGAATTGTCGTATCGCGTTGTGGTTTGAAGCATGTTGTAGAGTTTGACGAGGCGCATCTAATCCATCTCGTGACCAACAATGCTAGGATGGCTCCTGGGCGGGCTATGGGGCCTGAAAGGGTGCGAAAAAAGTGCCTGAGGGCGAGGTGTCTCTAGGCCTGTTCGGAGGTGGAGAATAAATTTCAATTGGAGTTTGAGTGTCCAAAAAGTATTTTATGGAAAAAAGTTGGCAGTTAACAATGAGCAAAAAATCAGAGGCGGGTGGAGATACCACTCTTGCGTAGGGGAGGGTTTGGTGCATAGGTAGGATGGGGTGGAAGGCGGAGGTGGGGCTTGTAAGGGGCATCGGGGGCGAAAAAGCTATAACTGCGTGCTTGGGGGACTTAAAAAAAAAAACACAGAGCTGAGTTTTCCTCTTCTTCCCCTGTGGTGGGATCACAAGCTTAAAAAAACAAGCGGGCAAATCCCCCCAACATAAACCTAATCACTCCATTTATCAAACCCACCCTCAGTCACACTTTCCTCTTTACACTACAGAGTACAAGCAGGACAATTAACCCATACCTACACACAGGAAAAAAAAAAAAAAAACCACATGTACTCACCCAACTGCAGATACTCAGGGCTATGCTGTGCTGTCTGCCGGTCGAGGTCACGGAGATACCAACAACAACAAAGACCACAACCAAGAACCACAACCCACAACACAACAACAACACAACACCCGAGGACCACAACTCCACAGCAACACAACAACAAAAAAGGAACACAACTAAAACTCAACAACACAACACCCAAGGACCACAACTCAACAACACAGCAAACCAACAAGGAACACAACCACAACTCAACAACAACCAAGGAACACAAACACAACAAAAGACAAATGCACAAACAATCACCAACAACACACACCTACCAACAACACCAAGGAATCACAACAGCTCACCTACAACAACCCTCAACAACTCACAACCACACCAAGAAACCACAACAGCCCCCCAACAACAACAACAACCCTCAACCACAACAACTCACATATAACTCAACAGAAACTCACAAGCACAACAAATCCAACACAGGCACAACAACTCCAAGCAATCAACATCAAACCCAACAATAATCAGCAACAAACCAACAACACACCACCCAAATAACTTCAATGCCCTCAACACTTTCCACAGACCGCTGCCAACAGCACCGATCTCCACAGCTTCCAACCAAAGACTGACTGAAAAACACAGAACTCCAACAACTAACAGCACCAGCAGACAACCCAGAACTCACCAACAGCCAATTAAGTCGTTAACCATCCAACCACCAATTACCCTCTCTCTTCTCTCTCTCTCTCTCTCTCTCTAGGACACACAGACGTTGTCAAATGGAACTCTGTAACTCCTCCATATTTCCTCCCCCATTACATTTGATGTCTCCTTACACTCACAACACCCACACTAAATAGCCTTCCTCAACACCCACGGATGCTCGGACGTAGGCCCCTTGGGTCTTGTTTGAAGGCCCTCATACTCCCAGTTACACCGCCATCAACTTCTCCCAGACCACTTCCAGTCAGACTACCATTACCATCTCCCTCACTACCATCCTCCCAAATCCCATTCACTATCTCATCTACCCCTTCTAACTCTTGTCCAAATATTTCTCGTAACTCTGCCACCAAATCACTTACCTAATTTACACTCTTGCCAAACTCCCGAAGAGACTCATTCGTACTGCTAACTACATCCTTACCACCTGATTCCCTTCCTGGTGAAACTTCATTAAACCCTGACAATTCAAACCCACACACTCTATATGTATCATTCCTCCCCTCAAAGTCATCTTATTACATGCCCTATCCACCATTTTTACCCTAACACTAACCCCTTTATCATTGCAGCTCACGTTTCTCCCTTTCATTCCCTTTCCTTATCTTCTTCCACTTTCTTCCATACTCAACCAACACCAACTGCAGATCTTCCAGACCCATTTGGTCACTGACACTCGGCTCACATTTATTCATCCCAAACCACTCTCTCATCATATTCTCCTGAACATACTGCCACACACTAGAAGACCCACCCAACTGAATCCCCTTAACACCTAGTTTCCCGAATTCCCAACCTGCCTCATCCTCTTCCGCCTACACACACTCGCCATGTGACCTTCCATTCCACATTCAACACACTTCGCACACTGTCCTTTACACATCCTAGCATAATGCCCGTTCTTCCTGCAGTTGCCGCAAACCACATACATATGGGTACCCCGACATCCACTAGCTATGTGCCCTGCCTGTCCACACCTATAACATTTAATATCCCTATTTTTCTTACACTTGCTCATTAAATGCCCCATTTGCCCACACCCGAAGCACGCTCCTAACGCGCACCGACATTCATTCTTCTTGTGTCCTGGCTTACCACATCTATTACACTGCTGCTCTCGCTCACAACCAACTGACCCTACTCTTCCAACACTCTCACTCCTATCTCTTTTAGGGCTAACTACACTCACGTAACTTGCTCTAACGCTCCTATCTACCACTCTCTTTGCCATTCACCTCGGCCCTTCCAAAACTGCCTCCCTATAGCTTTTAAACTCTGGCATAACGTCAACTACTTCATTCCTAATACTAACACTTCTACTCTCTTTCACACACCTATCTAACTCGTAATCCTCTACTATTTCTAAAATATCGTTCCACATCAACCTTTCATTTGTCCATCGCATTTTCTCCTTACATTTTAGATTTATAAACTCATATACACTCTCTGGTACAGTTGCCAGCAACTTCCACACTAACTCCTTTACTCATTTTTCCCTTCATCCCCAAACTTTTTTCTGGCTAATGTTTCTAACCTACAGACATACATTGACAATGACTTACCAACATTCATTCTTGCCTCTTCAAAATCTTGCTTTCTCCTATATCTAACGCTACTCTTTATCCTCTTTGCCTGTTCTACAATCCTAGCTTTCACACTCTCATATGGCACATTCCCCACACTCATCATTACCCCATATATACTAAAAAAAAATCCCATCAAAAAGCTACCTAACTTTCTTGCCCAGCCTCTCTGGTTATCCCCATACTTTGCCTCACAATACCTCTCATATTCTTTAAAAAAAGTCCCTTATGTTCCTACTACCATATTCCTTGTATTGTGCACATTGAGGTACCTCTCTCATATACACAGCCTTTCGTACTTCCCACTCACTCTCACTTTCGCTACTTCCATTCTGACCCTTCTTTCCCTCTTGTGAATACAGCGAATCCACTTCCATACTCACATCCATACTCCTAATTACGCTCTTTTTACCCTTCTTTCTATCAATCTGTTTCCACTCACCACTATCTAAATCACTCTCAGCCCTTTCCCCAACATATTCAGTCCTAGCCTCATCCTGTCTGTCACCCTTACTAACCTTCTTTCCCTTAGTCTTCTTCTTTTCCTCAGCCCCTTCTTATTCATGTCCTCAGGTTTACCCTTATCCTGTGTCTTCACCTTCTTTCCATTACCTATCACAACCAAATCACCTTCGTCACTCGTACTCTCATCCACTTGCTCTTTCACTTTCTTTACCACTCCTGGCCGGTCACAAGAGCTAGTAGACCTACCTCCTACAGCTCCCTCTCCCATGAATCCCTTCATCATTTCCTGCATCATCTCTTGCACTGCATTCATCATTACTCCGAATTTTTCATCAATTTTCTCAACCATTCTCTCTTCTGCCCCTTTCACCTCTTCTTTCATTTTCACTTTTGCACTCCTTAGCATTCCTCTCATTTCCTCTAACTCGCACTTCACCTCCTCACACTCTACCCTTAACCTCTCCACTTCCAATCTTTCCTTAGCTTCCGTTGCCAACCTCAGCTCCTCCTTCAGCCTCTCTATCTCCTTCAACCCTTCCATCCTCACTTTCTCTACCAATCACACAACTCACTACCCCAATCGTCCTGCAGCTGTCGCACCAACAGTCACTGTTTGGGCACCAAAAAATAACCCTCAACAACTTACAACCACACCAAGAAACCACAACAGCCCTCCAACAACAACAACAACAACAATACCTCATCCACAACAACTCACATATAACTCAACAAAAACTCACAAGCACAACAACTCCAAGCTACCAACATCAAACCCAGCAACAATCAGGAACAAACCAACAACACACCACCCAAATAACTTCAATGCCCTCAACACTTTCCACAAACCGCTGCCAGCACCACCGATCACCACAGCTTCCGACCAAAGACTGACTGAAAAAAACAGAACTCCAACAACTAACAGCACCAGCAGACAACCCAGAACTCATCAACAGGCAATTCAGTCGTTAACCATCCAACCACCAATTACCCTCTTTCTCTCTCTCTCTCTCTCTCTCTCTCTCTCTCTCTCTCTCTCTCTCTCTCTCTCTAGGACACAGACGTTGTCAAATGGAACTCCATAACTCCTCCATAACCCCTCTCTTTCGTTAAATTCACTAGCAAAAACATCTAAAAATCCGTTGACATTCACTTAAAACAATCTTAACCTAGCCAAACCCAATAAGTCCTAATTTGCCACAATGAAATTGGCGAAATTTCCTACCAAAACGGATTGTGAATGACAAAGAATCTTTCCAAATTCCTAAACAACGACCTTAACTCAAACTAACCTAATGTCAATTGCCGAAAAAAAAACTAGCAAATTTGGCCCAAAACTGGTGAAAGTTCCATCCCAAATGGCATATTGGTGAAAAAGCTGTCAAAAATTGGACAAAAATTCCGTCCAAAATGGCTTCTTATTGGCAAAAAAGCCGTCAGGAAGTGGCAAAATTTCCATCCAAAATGGCATACTGGCGAAACAGCAGTAAAAAATTGGCAAAATTTCTGTCCAAAATGGCTTCTTATTGGCGAAAAGGCCGTCCAATATCAGTCAAAATTGAAAATAAAAAAAGGTTTAACCCAACCTAACAATAATTAGCAAAAAAAAAAAAAAGGCCAATAATTAAAAAAAAGGCTTTATCTAGTAGTGGTTTACAAAAAATAGGGGTCTATAATTGATTCAAAATTGCAAAAAAAAAAACGGCCAACATTGGGTCAAAATAAAAAAAAAAAGTGCTTACAAAGATAAATAAATAAATAAAAATAAATAAAGGTCCACGACTAATGAAAATCGCAAGGAAACTTTTTTTTTTTTTTTTGTCACTATTTTGGCGAAAAAAAGGCCAAAATTAGGTCAAAATTGAAAAAACCCTTAACCTAACCTCACAGTAATGGGCAAAAATTATAACAATCAATTGGAAAAAAGACGCTTGCTTAACCGAACCTAATAAAAAAAACAGCCCAAAATTTAAAAAATAAAATAAAAATAAGAAATAAATAAATAAAAATAGATAAATAAATAAAAATTGGTCAGAATTTAGAGAAAAAGACAAGCAAGCAAGCTGTAACAAAAACTTAACCTAACATAACTAAAAGCAATTGGCAACGAGACTTCAACTCTCTAGACGTAGTTATCTATCCCCCCCCCTCTCTCTCTCTCTCTCATACGTGCAAAATCAACGTTATCAGTCTCGCCCCGGATCTTATAATTGTGGTGAATATAACCACAATCAAAGATCATATTACGACCACAGAATTAGATGCAGTAGCTGCCATGATTTAGGCCACAGAAGTCGATTATGGCCTCGCTATGTTCCATTTCAGGGAATTTTGAAGGAATTTTAATGTTTTTCCAGGATCTGTCAAGGCAATTTTTTATTTTTCAGAAATTTCCATGAAGATTACCTTAAAAACCTTATATTATTGAGTTGAAATATAGATAATGCATTCTAAACAAGTATAGCCTATATTTTTCTTTATGTGAATGTCTAAAAGTAGTCAACGAAGAAATCAAGGAAATATAATGTTGGGGAAGGTAGGTCTATCTGTGTTCGTGGTTCGTCGGGTATTTTGCCGTAACTTCATTCACCATTCAAAATGGTACATTTCAAGAATCGAAGACAGGCAAGATTCGGCGAATTCGTAAGTGCGAGGCTCAATTGTGTTTTGTTGGTGTTACAAAGTGTTAGTAATTTTCAGGTAGAAGTGTTAGTTATTGTTATTTGCCAAATCACTACCTAACAACAAAGCGTCACTTAGCCAACTCATACCTTCTGTGCTCCCATCCTCCCCACCCCGCCCCCATTACCCCATGATCTTTTCCTTAGTGAACATATGGCTCCGTGGTGGTTGCGGAGTTCAAACATCCTGGTTTTGATTACATTTCTCTGCCCGAACGGAACACTTGGTCGGTTTATCTAACTATTCCACGGCGCTCTAGACTATGGCTGTTGACGTTTTCCTGTTATTTTACTTGCAAGTTGCTTTAGAAAAGTTCAAGGGAATATTTTTTTTCGTTCCACTGTAACTAAACTGTTATTTACCTTTGAACTCTATACATCGGTACCCTCGCGTAGTCTTCAAAAGTAAATTACTGTTTAGTTACAGTCGGCCGAATAAAAATTACTTTCAAATCTTGTACAACAAGTAAAACAACATAGGAAAACGTCAATTGCCATAGTCTAGCTCGCCGCGGAATGCTTATATAGAAATACCCTGTTGAGAACTGGAAATTTTAAAGAAAGTGTAGGAGTCAGCCTCTCCCTCACCCTTAACATAAAAATGAAGATTCGCCCGTCTACGACGTCAGGCACCAGTTCCAACTAAGAGTAAACCTAGAATATTAGCATAGGCCTGTGAGGTACACTTGTATTAGACTATGCCAAGGTTTCAATTGTTATGTATAGGCTTGCAAGATCATACAATAGAATAGCAGAGATAATGAAATAGCATATTTCAACATTTAAACGGTTGATGATAAAATAATTTTTTTTTTTGGGGGGGGGAACATGGTTGCAAGTTGTTGAAAGTTGACCCGCTGATGGATTATGTATCAAGAGAGAAAGAGATTGCTGCATATCAGTAGACCATTTTGAAAATAGACTGAATTAATTTATGTTAATTTTAGACTTGCTTGAAAAAACCAAGAAGTTTGCCAAACGGGCAGAAGAAACATCAAACTGTGAAGATGACTTTGAGGAGTTGCCGCCCAAGAGGAGAAGAAAAGCACCTAAGCGGTATGAAGAAAGTGGAAGTGGAACCGAAAGTGGTATTAATAGCTGAGTTACCTGCATTAGGGCTATCTGAATGGTGTCAGTTCTCTTAATTTTGACAAATAATCATATCTTTGCTTAACTGAAATGATACCATCACTGAGAAAATTGTAAGTGGACAGCCAACAGAAATAAAACAAAATATTCATTCCAAGGCTTTGGAAACCCAGAGTAAGTGACCATCATTGCTATCTTGACTGTTATTCCCTTCAACTCTGATACATGGTGTTCATTTGAAAAGGTGGGGTAGGTGCAAAAACATTTTTGTTCTTTATGTTCCAGATGAAAGAGATGATGGACCAGTCCCATCTACAAATGATAGACAGGAGGATCGAGAACAACCCCTGCCAACACTGATAATTTTTTCAGGGCAAAGGTCTCGTTTGGTCTGTTTTAACAAAGTATTAAGTATGAATATTGCTTCACTTATTTTGTACTTTATTGAACGTTATAATTCCCATTTATCTTAATGTCAGCATCATGTTTTTATATTTATACAAAGTCAGAGAAGAAAGGCGAGAACTACCATAGGTTATAAATGCAGACAAACATTAATTAAATTGTTCTACTTGTAGCATTCACAAAGTCAGGGATGTCAGTGACAGTTGTAAACTGGATAACGAATAGTGACTAGCCTGTAGGCTTGGTGTAGACCATAACTATGTAGGTTGTTAGTTCTGGACTTTCAGGGCATTGCATCGAAATTTTGTCTCCCAAGACAGTGTGCAAAATGTAGAGAAAAATATATGATTTTAATGAAAATTTTACAGCTATGACATTGCAGGACTCAGGTCAACAGCGGTTTTTAATATTATTTATTACAGTTGAGAAGATCTCCAAGGTTGTTCCCACAAAAGTCGCATGATCAGTCGGCTGTGAGGACTAGTAGTACTCCACATACTGATTACAGTTATAGCAAAACTAGCAATGCCTAATCTCCAGGAAACAGCTAGAGTAACACCTCAACCCCATGCAAGAGCAATAGCAATGCCTCGACTCTACGTGACACCTCAACCTCATGTAACTCCCCAACTCCAGGTAACATCTCTATTCCATGTAATGCCTCAACTTCACATAAGAGCAACAACACCATAACTCCCTTCCTGATCAGACCAGACTCAGGCAGTGATGACCCTGGTGTGTAAAATTTATGATTCAATTCCATGTGGTGTTTAAAATTTGCTGACTGATAACAGTTTTATGAACAATAAAGTAAACAAGTACAGAAAAAAATTCCTTTCAGCTATGGCCAGGCCTTTGAAGTTGTGCAATAAGAAACTCCAAACTCCCTTGTGTTGTTTTAGTTGGTCTTATTTTTTTTTTAGCAAATTGCAAGCCAGACAGTTTTGTCCGCTTCTCTGAGAAGTCATTTGTAGCAGAATATAATTTTCTGAGCCTGGACTAGTAACTGACCATCGATGCTATCTCAACTGTTAATTCCCTTCAACTCTGACACATAGTGTTTATTTGAAAAGGTGGGGTACTAAAACATTTTTGGTCTTTTAGTTTCAGATGAAAGTGATGATGGACCAGTCACATGTAGCAATGCCTCATCTCCAGGCAACAGCAAGAGTATCACCCCAACCTCGAGTAGCAGCAACACCTTAACTCCACATAATGCCTCAACTCCATGTAACATCTCAACACCACTTAACACCTTAACTCCAAGTAATGCCTCAACTTCACATATGTAATGCCTCAACTCCATGTAACATCTCAACTCCACATGACACCTCGACTCCATGTAACACCTCAACTCCATGTAATGCCTCAACTCCACTTAACACATCAGTTCCAATCACCTGGACCAGACTCAGGCTTTAATAACCTTGGTGTATAAAATTTATAGTTTAATTACATGTGATTTTTAAAATATGCTAATACGAAGCAGTTTTATGAATAATTAAGTAAACAAATATTTTCATTTTGTTGTACAGATGTAAGGGAGAGGCTGGAACAAATGGAGAAAAAGATGGACATGCTGATGGAGATGGAGTTCATTAATCATCGTGAGGAGCTCGCAGACTCCAATTTCATGGGAGATTTACCCAGCCTTCGGAGACAATAAATGCGCTTGAGGATTGGTACAGGAGGTTGGTGATCACGCATTCAAGAAAGCTGTGGTAAGTGAACATACTGGCTGTTTAATTCATCACATTTTGACCAATAGGATCAGCTTTTCTCTAATTTGCTATTGTGGTTGATTTTGATGTTTGTGTTATTATTAAGCTGGTATTGAAGTTTCTACAATCTTGTTATTAAGTTTGAATTTTATAGAGGTGTTGTATTGTTAAACAGTTTTTAACTCATAACTGGTCTACATTTTCACTCACATGGAGCTTTCGTCCAGATGGCTGAAGTCTTTGTAAGAAGCAAAAAAACTCAGTGAGGGAACTAAAGACCTTGGTGTGTAAATAACAAGAACTTTATGACATGTTTTATATTAAAACATAATGAATATGATTTAACTTTTAGATTAACTATAAATAGATGTTAATCTGCAATTTCAATGGCAACTTGATATCACATTCCAAACACTGATGCAATATACACTTGTTGCAGATAAATGCCCTTAAAAATATATCAGGGTGAAACATATGGGCAGTGGTAAGGAAGATGATGGCCAGCATTGGCACCCGGCCAAGCTCTTTGGGCCTAATACAGCCTTAGGTATTTTTTTCTGTGCAGTAAAACTATCACACATATAAATATCAATGCATAGATTTGCCTTTTTTTATACAAATTTTAATCCTTGAACCCCAAAACTTGGATAGCCACTTGCTGTTGGCAGCAGATAAGCTACAATACCAACAGATGCCCCTCAAATGCTTCCCAGAAGACCTAGGTAGAGCTAACAAACATAAATATTACTTCAGTCATCAACATTTGATTGATATAATTGGATTCCAGATTTAAATTGTTGATGTTGACCCCACTTTTGACATGGGTGGGTCCATGAAACTACCTTTCAATAAGACCGGCACAAACACTGCAAATAAGTGAGCTTTTTTAAATACATTTGTGTTCTTTCCTGAAAGGGCTTGTATGAAATAATTTTATCATAATTCACCCTTTGTTTGAAAATTGAAATAAAAATTGCTAGGATCTCCTTAGTTTTTAATTGATTAAATGATATCTGTAAGGTTCAGTAATCCTGTACATTTTCCAGTTGACGTTTCTGATGTACAATGCAGTACACTTATAACTAATTTAATGTACATGTTACATAATCCATACAGATTTCTATGTAAAATTTATACATCTTCCACAAAAGGATCAAGAAAAATTCACAACAGACTGAACTTTATAGAGGGCCTAGTTTTAAGATATTGCAAAATTAAGGCAGCTTTGTTTACAAGATAATATTCATGATGTTCAAGGTATTATATATATGTTTATTAATGCATAGCTCAGTAATATATTGAAATGGTTTGGTTAAATTGTACTGATTTCTTTTTTGTATTTATTTTCAGGCAAAAAATCAAGGAGATAATCTGGTTGCAGTAAACCTGTCGGATAACGCTGCAGACCTGTCAGATGATGATTTTTGAATAGAGATTGTATGAAAATAAATGAGCTGAAATCCCATGTGTTTTTTATCCAATTAATAATCTAGTACACTTACATGAATGTCTTTTGAACGTTGCATGAATGGTATACTTGCAATTTGCGGTAACGTTCCTGTGACCATACAAATTGAAGTTACTGCAACTTAATGCAATGTCAAATTGTTAGCTGGGTTAAGGGAGTCGAGTATCAAGTGTTTTGAGGGTAGTCCTTCTTCAATGTTAGGTAAAATGACTGTATCCTGCATATAATTTAATGTTTCATGGCTTCTTATTGATGTTTTCGTGCCATTTATTTCTTTTATAGTTAAAAAGATGGAGGATTGTTTTTTCGTGGTTACTTGAAGTAATCATTCATTTTCTTTAATGTATCTGTATTTCATTTCTTGTGTTGGACTAATGTTTAATAATTTGTTTTC
This sequence comes from Macrobrachium nipponense, assembly GCF_015104395.2. Lineage (NCBI taxonomy): Eukaryota > Metazoa > Arthropoda > Malacostraca > Decapoda > Palaemonidae > Macrobrachium > Macrobrachium nipponense. The sequence goes on from NC_087213.1 coordinate 41,581,303, forward strand.
TAGTATTGCCATTGGTATTTTCAGCTTTAAGTACTAGAAATCTTGCCCAAAAGATGATCAAAATGCACCAGTGTTGATTTAAGACGGTAGTTTCTATTTCTTTTTGGACATTTTCTGATGTGGGTTATCTGTGTATCAGATTTGTTTCCTTTCTCTGTAACGTATGGCTCCATTGTTGTTATGTTTGACTCTTCCGATTAGTTTTTACTTTTTTTGTAGAATTTCTGTTCCCTGCCGGGTGTTTATGATCATATAATTTATTTGGAACTGGCTGTTCCTTTGCTGCATCATCTTGAACTGAAAGAGGGAGATTCAGGGATAAATTTCCAATGGTTATCAACTGTGTTGGATAGTGTCCATCAAGAGGCCAAGGGGTACTGAAAACTTTAGGCATATTTATCGTGAAAATGAAAGCAAAAATAATTATACATTTTGAAAAGATATAATTGGCTTTTCGTGAAGTTAAATCTGCCAATGGCACAAGTGAGAAATGACTCCAAAATGTCTGCATCCCTACCCTACCCCAAAAGGGGATGGCATAACATGATTAGAGTGGCCCAAGTGTAAGCAATACCCGCTTGTTAGGACTAAGAGTATTACAAAAATACCATTATCCACATCCTAATCACATCATAGGCAAACCGGACAGAATGCCAAGAAGTTCTATTCCTTGAACCAGGGCCACCTGGATTCCTTGGTCCAGCTCCACAGATGAGTTCCGCCTGGAAAACCAAGTCGGAACATTGTCGGGTAGATGGATCTGCCATAGTTCCCAATTTGGCTTTGAATTTAACTGCAATCCAAGTTATATGTTTTTTTTATCAGATATGGAAAATTTTGACAATTGGAAAAATCCAGAGATATTAACCCAGAAATATATAATGTTATATGGGACTCTTCCGTTCGAAGTAAAGAAGAAATTCCTGAGGTTCGAGAGCACCCTCATCACCACGTCACACGACCCGGCACTGAAGATATTGTTTGACATTAAACTTTCCCCTCGCTCGACCACATTAGGTACGAGTTCTATGGGTGAGGTGGCATCCCATTCATCCTCATCCTCCTTCAAATCCCAAGAATAATTCTAAATCATGCCCAAAACCAAGACAAAAGTCATCAACATTTTTAAAATCCATACCTTATAGGAGGAAGCAGAAAAATGAAATGTTTTAAGCTAAAGGAAAAGAAAAGGACTGACTAATTTTGTTGGATCAACAGCTGGGCACCAAGGCCGAGCGGGAAAGCAGTTCCCACCAGGCATCAGAGCCCAGATGCTGATCCCCTAAGCGGCCCCCACCCCCATACGCGGCAAGGCTTCTGATTCTGGGGGACCGCTTACTACCAACTTCTATGATTTGTATGGAGTCTTTCACTGATTTCGATCAATTACTTTTTTTTATATTTTCTGTGATTTTTCACTTTCCTAAATTTCCATGTGCTCATTCTTTAGGAATTTCTTTATCACTATCCCTTTTCTTATAACAGCCAACTGCAATCATAATAATAATCATCTGTATATCAGGGGCCCTAAGGGACCCAACAAAAATTAATACAACAAACTAACGAAAAAGCCATGCTAGAACTGTCTGAATCTTAAAAACTGTTTAAAAAAGTACTTTTACAAGCTGAAGATGTGTTGGAATCAAATACTGTAAACAATATATTCATTGTCCAATGTTTCTATACAAAGTTGAGGTCTACTGGCAGTACTGCAGTGAAATAAAACAATACAACTTTGGCCCAGTATAGGTTTCCATCCTGCATCAGACTGAATTTTTTGGTTAATCAAATACTATTCATTTTTTTCACAATTTTTCATTGTAAACTAAGAGAAACAAGAAGCTTTGAAGGCAACCTGTGGTAGTGTTCCGAAACACTTTTAATGAAATTTTCTCCTCTGGATATTGATATCTTTCAAATCTTGTACAAAGTTTTTATAGTCTTTCAAGCTCTTACGAAGAAATTTGAGTCTTTCGAGCTTAGTTGCGATAAATTTATGGTCATACGGTACACTGCTACTCAAGCTTTGCATTAAGGGATGTTAAGTATATCTTAGTTTAACCAAACTACTGAGCTGATTAGCAGCTCTCCTGGGCTGGCCCAAAGGATTAGATATGTTTACATGGCTAAGAACCAATTGGCTACCTAGCAACAGGACCTACAGCTTATTGTGGGCTCCAAACCACATTATACTAAGGAATTAATTTCTAATCGGCAGAAATATATTCCTCCGATTCCACATTGGCAGAGCAGGGAATCGAACTCACGACTACCAAATCGGTAGGCGAGCACATAAACCACTCATCCAATGAGGAACTTTGCACCAAGGGAAGCTTATTACAGTCCAGTACAGACTTTCAACTGGAATGCTCTATAGGTCCCAGTTTTCAACAGAAATATTGTATAGGTTTCCAAGTTTAAAACTGGAACCTCAATGTTCAAGCAAAGATGCAACGCATTACTAACTTGAAACAATTCTCTTAAGTTTTAGACTTCATTTTCATCAATGTACTATTATCAATTTAAATTATTTTCTCTGTTACAATAACTGATCCCAACAACACTTCTTTGGATGGGCTTGTTCCATATAAATAGGGTTCTTGAATGTCAACTTACATATCATTAATCCTCAATGACACTCGAGCTTTTATGAGCTGCCTCAGGTGATAAACTGACTAAAGACAAACTACTATTATAATAAGTTAGTAGGCCCTCTCTTAAACACTGTTAAATAGATGACTGCATTACTCGAGCTAATTATATATTGAGACTACTCAAGTTTCCTGTAAAATAATTTTCTACATTAATATTGGACAATAATTGTCCAGTGTTCATACTTTGGTAGTTTGTATGTAATGGCATTATTAACTTAAGCCCATCTGAAAACACATGGTTTTTCTTTCATATTTAATTATGTTCATATTTTCATTGCATTTTTAAAAATCTTTTTGCCATTGTCCAACTTCACTTATGATATCCTCAAACCCCTCCTCCTGACCAAGGTTGCAACCAAAAATGACAACTATCAAAGTATCATTGACCAGTGCCTGAAAGCAACCGCCATGGCACTAAGAGAACATCAGTCTTCAGGGCAGATAAGACTGCCACTCAAATCCGCATCTGCAATGAGGAACACAAACTGAAGCTGGACAGGTCCTGGCAGACAACACAAAGTTTTTACATAAAACAAAAAACCATTTGACAACATAGGCATGAGGGCAACAGAATCATTGAAAGAGTCAAGATGTCTATAATGCTTTTAACCCATCAGCATTAATGACAGATTATGATCTTGGCTACATATATACATTATATATATATATATATATATATATATATATATATATATAATATATATTATATATATATATATATATATGTTATGTATGTACACACGCACACACTTATATACACACAGGCAGTCCACGGGTTAAGACGGGGGTTTCGTTCTTGAGACGCGTTGTAAGCCGAAAATTGTTGTGAGCCGGAACATCGTCAAAAATCCTAAGAAAACCTTACTTTTAATGCTTTGTGTGCATTAAAACTATGTAAACTGCATTCCTATTGCATTTTTCATCAAAAAAACCTTCAAATATTGATTATTTTTGCATTTTTGGAGTCATATATATATATATATATATAGCAATACCTTGAACATTGGTGGTTAGGTTCCAGCACCCGTTACGGATCAGGAGGAATCACGAATGTTTGGCATGTCACTAAAATTACTAATAAGTGCTTACTTCTACAGTTTAAACCCTAAATATGACCTAAATCATGCTCCCAAAGCACTTTAATTTCACTTAAAATGACAAATTTTTAATTAATTTGTATTTTTAATAGCTAACAAATCTTTGGTCTTAATATTACGATAAATCTTCTGGTATACCAGCTGGAAATTTTAAATGCAAGGAATCTGTGGCATCTCGCATCCGATACATAGTTGAAGTGGAAGTGAGCCATAGACCATGCTTAAGCCTAATGATGTATTAGTCTTTCTCCCTACCCAGAATAAAACATATGAGGGGTGGCTAAAGGTGGGCAGTCAATGTAAGACTTCAGGTTTGTTAGCCAAGAAAAATATAAATTGGTTAAAAATTTGTCATTTGTTAATATGCAGAACAAACCTTCAGTTTTAACATTAGGCTAGACTCGCACGTTGTGGGAGGCATGAGAATCCTTAACCAATTGGAGGTTCTACACACCTGATCATTCTTCTTAGAAATTATATTTTTATAATAAAATTAGATTTTGCATATACTTACCCAGTAATTATATTGCTAAGAGTTTCTACTCGACGGCAGCCTAAATTAGAATTTCGCGGGGGTAGTGCTTTGATGGATCAGCATAGGTATACAGTGCTGTCCCCCTCCTGCAATACTAGGAATGACTTAGCTAAACATGTCATTCTGTTTTATGCATAATGTCCACCAGAGGGGAGGCGGGTGGGCTCTGTTAATATACTTACATAAACATCACTGGGTAAGTACAATATACAAAATCTAATTTTATTATAAAAATATTTTTGTAAAGTGACTTGCCCAGTAATTATATCACTGATTCCACACTGACTGGAGCTGGGATCATGGACATATTCTACACCAAATTATTAAATCATGAAATGAATCTGAAATAGAAAAGTTGTTGGCACTGAAAAAACAATGCGTCATTCCTTTCAATTAAGAGACCTATGCAGATGAATACTGCCTCTGGTTGGTACTCATCGTAACTCGTAACGGCGTGGCACTAAACGCAAGTGTCACCTCCTACTTAAGGGGAACTCTGCAGCGAGGGAAATGTTCCTATGGCTAGCAAAGTATGACAGGTGACCATACTTGCCCTGGGTGCAGCACAAAAATAAAACCAGAAAACACTGACACCTACACTGAAATAATGACACGACCCATCCACTGACAGTGATGGGTGCTCCAGGTACACTATAACCCCCTGGCTCTCCAAACTCAGCACCTTACTGAAAAGGTGAAGAGATAATTGAAAACATCCTATGCTTCCTTCCGCAATATCATGCTAGTACTGGTCTCGAGGTATTGAAACAATTTGGATTTTTTTTTTTTTCTTTAGCCTACATAAAAAACAAATATGATGAGCAAAGATCGTTTACGGCTTCGGTAGATTGATATCAGAATGGGCTTAAGAGAGCAACAAACGACTGAAAACTAAGGAGGACGAGGCTGTTCTTATATCCTTAGCTCTGGTCTAAACAAGGCCAAAAGACACTCCACAACACTCTCTCACTCTCAAATATGAAGCCCATATAATATGGGAGACCACACGTTTAAACAGAGAAGAGACAAGTTCTTACCGTAACTTCCTAGGGAATGGATGGTACTCTCATTCTGTTGCAATGAAGGCTGGAAGTCTTTAGCCATGTAAACTAACAGGAATGCAATGCTTGACGAACTGCTTCTTGTCACTGCGAAGGTTGGTTTAGGGAATGAATCTTCTGTTTACCCTGGAAGTCCAGCTATCAGAATATAATTTGAATATAAAATTTAGGCCGATGGCCAAGCACTGGGACCTATGAGGTCATTCAGTGATGAAGTGGAAATTGACAGTAAAAGGTTTGAAAGGTGTAACAGGAGGGAAACCTCAGGGTAGAAAATAAGATGGAGAAAGAGAATATGAGAGGAGGTACAGTAAATGGAACGAAAGTGGTTGCAGCTGGGGGTTGAAAGTACACTACAGAGAACCTTAAGTATGCCTACAGTGCACTGCATGAGGTCCACTGATGGCACTACTCCCCTATGGGCAGCAGAGCTATCCGGGCAGGAGAAGTCCACTAACATTAACTCCAAATCATGGTTAACAACTCTTTTACGAATTATGAGGAAAGAGGAGAAAAAAAACCTCTGTATTTTTCTGAACAATCATTCTGAATCATCGCAATGGTCTATGGGTTAATTGCGACAAAGCAGAAGACTTCGTGACTTCTGTTGTGCGGTTGAGTAAACAGAAAGACCAAGCTGAATCTAATGAGATATAACTTTAACTGATGATTCTTGCCATGGTAATTGAGGAGCCCAAAGCAGGAACCATAAGAGAGAATCCAAAGCCAACCCAAGACATAAGATTGTGATGGTTGGACAGAGAGATTTGAGTTAGGTTTTCAACCTCGACACAGGATAAACAGACTAGGCCAAAGATCTCCATGAGAAGGCAATCACTCGACTCCATAGGCTGAGTTGACCAGCAGTATATTTTGTCTTGACAAGCATTTGTCTTATAGAGCTACTGAGTGCACAACAGACACACGCAAGCAACAAGCAACTGCATGTTAATTGAAACATGAGGGAAAGCAACCCTCTTGTCGAGTGATAACACCAACCCTGTGGTGTTGTTGCCATACAAAACCACTAGACATCTCAAAGTCCAACTGGAAACTTTTGGGGGCCACGAAAGGCTGTTTTAAGTTTTAGATTATATATGAGCAGCTCTGGTTATGAGTTATTTACCTCGGTCACGCACTAGACGGATTAACCTACTGTTGTGCGGCTATTACTCAGACGGTGCAACTGATAACAGATGCCTGCCACAAGAATATACAAGTATATCCATAGGCTACTGGTGATCAAACGCCAGCCTAATTCTTCTTCGCTTCAAAAGAGAAAAAGAATAAGGACTGGAGGCAGATATCCCTCATTCTCTAAGCCAAAGAGTGAACGAAAAGCCATCCCAAAGGACGGTTTCTATGGCGATAACAGGACACCGAAGATGACTAGTCCATGCCGAACTGGTTGTTCCTAAAATAGGAGCACAAGAGAAGTGGATCTCGAACTACTTAGTGATAGCCATCTCAAACAAATGAGTGTACTTGATGTCCGGTGAAATCCGAACTCTGGGGAGTACAGTCTGTAGAATTCCTATTATTCCTTCATCCATCCCAGTGTAACTCAGGAAGTAGGGGAAAAGTGAGAGAATTGACTGTTCTAGCCTGCTCTTCTCGGAACTTGCAGGAACGATAAAGCATGCAATCATCAACTTGAAGTGATAACAACGTATTAACTTAGGAAAACGTATATGCTTCGGCGAAAAAACTCTTCCAGAAGGGAGAGCATGGGCTCTCATAGACCAAATGGAGCCTTCTCTTACTACAAATGGTTAGATCGTGGAAACACGAGAGTTGTGAGTTGAGTGGGGCAAAAGATGGTGAGAACTTGTTGCGTCTCGCCAAGCATCTATCTTGTCCGTGATTGAAAACCTCACGAAGAAGACTGTAGAGAGCTTCCTGCATGACTCAAGTGATGTCCTACCATAAGGGCAAATAAAAATAAAAGATCCTGTAGTGTCAAAGACGAAAGAGGAGACTATGTCATCGGGCATCCAACACTAAGGGCCAAACTAACAACAGCTCATGCCAGGGAAGGCGTGGAAAGCTCCGGGCAAGCTGGAGCATGGGTCCGTGCAAGATCTACATACTTTCTTCTTTACACCTTGGGTCCGTGTAGCTCGTCAGATGGTGCAGAGCACCTGGATGGAGATTAGTGGTCAACATAAAAAAAAAACAACAGGATATGAGAGAGATTCGAGCGCCTAACCCTGGTGTCCATCTAAAATGTCAAAGCAGGATCAGAGCTCTGATCCAATTCTTCACGGGCAAGTTGGTGCTTCCACCTCTGAGAGCGTAAATGAGAAGGCGAGCAAGTTCACACACCTGGCAGTGAAAGCCTGGGAGAGGACTGGCTATCAGAAGCAAACCAAGAGGTTGCTTACGAGATATAATGAGATATAATGCCTAGACGCTGGTACAGGACACTCAAAATAAAAGCTAATCCAGGTGATCACAAGATGCCTTCTAAGAGGCTGTCTGCCAATACCTTGGAATAGCCACAGGTTCGACAGAGGAGGCAACTACCGAGGGTAACCCCCTCATACTCCCTTCGACTACCAATATGTCTTCTCACTGGTGCGGAGGAGCAAAACAGTGACTTTAAATCTAGGGTATCCAAGGGTCAGATAGTCACCTCTTCTAACACATCCAGAAAGACGCCTTTCTAGCGGCTGTCTGTCAATACCTGGGACTGACAACAGATTCGACTGAGGGAGCGACTACCTGTATGTAACCCCCTGACCTCCTTTGGACCTTTGGTATGTCTTCTCCCTGGTGCAGAGGAGCAGGACAGTGACCTCTGTCTAGGAAAATCAGGGGACAAGTGCACAACACTTCACTGTTACATTGATAAATTCATGATAATCAAAATAAAATGCTGGCAAAGGCATGGGAAGGAAACGATAGAGCCAGGTGCGGGAGCAAATGACTAAGATAGGAGGGTAAGTAGGAGAGAACTGGCATCAGCTTTGGGAGGCATGAGGCGAGTCAGTAGACGAGAGACGAACACTGGGTGTTCGGTAGCCACTGGCGCCCGAAACACTAGGCACTTGGCAGCCACTGGTGCTTGAACACTGGGGGCCAAGGGGTGGACGCTCAGACAGTTTGTGTTCTTGATTAAGCAAGCCTTATGCCAGCAAGGGCTCTTGCTCCTAGATAGATGAGAGGCAAAATACCAATGTCTCAGGAAATCTGTTCCTTAGTACTTTACGCAAATAATCAATCCGTTATCGATTACATATCTACCTTATGTGAAATTCTGGCATCTAGGTAAGAAGGAATGCTAGAACGTATGAATAGCATTAGCGTTTCCTACATTCAGAATTTACATTAAATAACGCAAAATGACACTTGGACAGACTAGAGGCGAGATGCCAGCGTCTCTGGTGATCTGTTACTTATAACTAACTGTAAGAAAATAAGCGATCAGTAATTGAATATTAACTACTTTATATGAAATTCTGGCATCTAGGTAAATGCAGGCATGCTAAAAATGTATAAATAACATTATCATCTTAAAATATCATAAATGTTTGTGTACATTTTTGTATAATGTAACAAAACAAATTCCACTCTAATATTATAAATTACTGTGCTTTTATTCTCTAATTAGTGATAAAGGAATAAATTCAGTAATTACAAATGTATGAAATAGCATTTCACATACTCAGATATGTATTAAAAAAATAATGTAAATGTATACGTTTATGCTCTAAAATAATATATATTCAAATAAAGTAGTTTTCTTATTAAGTCTCAAAGCAAATCCAACTCTTATATAAAAGAAAAAAAAAACAGATAAGTACTGAAAAATAACGTAAATGTATACATTTACGCTCCAAAATAAGATAAATTTAAATAAAAAAGTAGTTTTCATATTTAGTCTCAAAGCAAATCCGACTCTTAATATAAAATAATAAAATAGATATTTACAAATATTCATTTATTCAAAAAGAAAATATTAGTAGAATTAGAATCATCAGGAATTAAGAGTAATAAGAGTTCAATAACCGATTACACACCAGGTCGCACCCTGCTAATTGACTTGAGTGGCCCGAGCTCCAGTCTGCCAAATGAGTTGGAGGTTGGGACCGAATGTGAAAGTTCACAACAGTATGACACCAGGAAAAACATACGTACGCAGAGGCCATCCCAGCTCTCTCTGTAACGTATCGAAGTGCTGCCGAAGCAAAAACCCGGTAGTTAATCAATACTCGACTGACAGGAACATATCCATCTATGGACTCCCGCAGCCAAACAATAACACCCCTCACTCACTACTACTATTCAACCTCCGCCTTTGCCTCTGCAAAGGAAAAGTGAGGAATATTGCAGGCATGTAAACAAAACAAAATATGTTGGCCTAAAAAGACTCAACATTCACAAATTATCTAAGGTAATTATATTTACAGGCAGTTTGCTATGATCAGTAATCAAATTCCCAAAAAAACAAAACATCACCTATTGGAATGATGCAACATTCCTGCACAGTTCAAAAATTAGTACTTTAAAGGTAATAATTAATGGGCGACTTACATGTATCCTAATCCTGTAAGTAAATAAATGCAAAAAATTTTGGGATAAAAGACTGGATAACATTCTAGAATTACTTTAAGGTAATCATTTAACCTCAAGTTGAGGTTAAATGATTACCGGTGAACAATCACGAGTGCAAAAGGATTGTTCTAAGGTAACTATTACCAGTGTCTTGCACATAGCTCACGGCGCCAGTAAATAAATTCTAAAAACAAAAGTTTGGCCTAAAGGAATGACATAACATCAAGATACTAAAGGCAAAGCTTAATCGACGACTTACACGTTGAGCCAGGCAAGTAAAAATATATAAAGTATTTGATCTACTTGAATAGTGATCCATTCAGGAACTAATTTAAAAGCCATTATTATTTCTGGAGACTGCAAGTATTCGGCTTGATGATAATCTGAACAAAATAAACAAAACACAAGACTCATCTTGCTCGAAGGCTATGAATACGTACATTCCGGTGGTTGTAACACTACCGATATCCAGTGATATAACCAGAAAATAAGAACAAGCTGCTGTGAGCACTTGAGGTTTTGTCGAGCGCGGCAGAACACAGAATGACACGTTTAACAAAGTCGTTCCTAGTATTGCCACAGGGGGACGGCACTGTATACATATACTGAACCTTCGAAGCGCTACCCGCAAAATTTTAATTTAGGCTGCCGTCGAGTAGAAACTCTTAGCCGCATAATTACTGTGTAAGTCACTTATACAAAAATGAGGATTCTAAAGACGAGGACCTAAGCCTTTGAGATGTTAGGTACTAGGTGAATATCTAACACCCAGTCCACTGGGTTTAAATACGATGAAACATGTCGACTCACTGCATACACATACAGAAGTAAAAATTGAACTAACTGTTCTAGCAACAAACCACATCAGCCACAAGAAACAGGTTTATCAGCTCCCCTCATTCCCCTTGCTGGAGAGAGGAGTTGAAGCTGCTGAGAAGATTTGTATGTTGTATGAAACATAAATAGTGCTCTAACAGTATGACTGCAATGCTCACCTGCATCAAGCCAGTCCCAGCATATGATGTACCTATTCTTAAAACCACCCATAAGTATTGAAGCAAGGGGAAAAGGGAAAGAAGAGAGACCAGTCATCTCACTCATTCCCTCCTCCACACTAACATCTTTGGCAAGATACGAACTGTCCTGCCAGGGGCACTGGATGAGCTACTCTTATTAATCAGCTACTGCTGAATACAAGGAATAAGTGTCCAAGGACCTATGGGTAACATCCTTCAGGTAACAGAAAGCAAAAGTGGTTTGACACAGCCAGGAAGCAACATTCAAAATTCTATGAACAGACAAGTCCTTCCTAAATGTCAGGGAGGAACCTATTCCTCTTATATCAAGCGTTTCTGCATACACAGTACTGGTGACAGAACTTAATGATGAAGAGTAGGCTTGGCTAATCACCTCGTAGCCAAACAAAAGGGTATTCATGGACACCTCTTTCTTGGCCTAACTTGTGTTAACAAAAAGTCTAGTGTGAAGCAATGTCCATGTCTTTCAGACAAAGAACTAATCGTTAGGGAGCCAGAAGATCGTTATCTACTGAACATAAATTGAGAGGAGAAAAATCCTGTCGATGACACCAATCACAGCAGATGGCTCATTTGCCCTTGTACATGGCCAACAAAGATCTTCAGAAGTAGCTGTACATCTGAGTTGCTGATCTGCAAGAAAGATACCTCGCTCAAAAGACACTAATCAGACTCCAGACATGAAGAGATAAAGATCCTACCGACTGGTGATGCCTCTCCACATGAGTATGGCAGAGAAGGTTATGCTAAGGTGGAATCTCTCTCTTGGCACTGCTGGGACAAGAGAAAGAGACCAAAGAAACCACTGTGCTTGGGGCCACAATAGGGTCACCCTGAGATTTTGGAAACCATTAGTACTCTGTTCAGGACATGATGGATCAGGCAGAACGGAGGAAATGCATGAACTTCCAGGTTGTTCCTAGTATGCGAAAGGGAGTCCTCCACCCCAGCAAACACATCTGGGAACACTTACCAGTAGACCTCTAGCTTTCTGTTGAACTGTGCAGCAAAGAGCTCTAACCCAAGGGGATGTCCTATGTTAAGATGCTCTATGCAGATACATGCTAAGTAACCTACTGTCAACTTATGCACTGTCAAAGGAATTCACACTGTTGCCAGAGATGTCCTCCAACTATTGAAGGAATGCACATTGCCAACAGAGGAGACATCCTATGAGGAGATCCCCTATGATAACTTAAGTTAAGCATGCTACTCAAAAGAGAAGATTCACCTAATGGGTATTTGCCATACCAGCACTTTTACAGTACAGTATACTATTTTACCCCTATGCTAATTCATTGGCTGCCATTTTCTTTTGTACTTACAGTAAGGTAAAACCAAGTAACGAACGGGACTGTCAACTTATGACTGATGTTTTTTTTTGTCATCATCAGGAAGGTAAACTAGGTAATTTTCACATCACAGAAATCATACAAAAAAGGTACAAATCACTAAAATAAAGAAAATGTATGTACTGTATGTAGAGGATATGTACTTGCTGTGTAACTGGCTACTTCCAACCCTTCCAGCCAATAGCGTGTCATCATAGAGCCTACATCATCACCCAGACCCAATACAGTATGCATTTGCTACGAACTCTAACAGAAAATTTATAATTTTTGTTAAATTTATGTTGACATTTTCTATTGCAAAATAATTAATTACCTACAGTATGTAACCATTAGCATTCTAAAAGGGTATTACATCTTGTCAAAGTACAGTATTGTAATCGACATAAATAGGAATAGTACATAGGAAAGCCGTTTTTTTCTAAGGAATCTCTCAATTGATTAATTGCATGTCTTCAACTCACTGCCCCCCGCCCGCCCCCACACCCATAAAAAAAACAGTAAGCATTTTCATTAAACAATTTTCCTTATTAATTTTACATTGAAAAGCATGAAAACTTACAAACACTTCTGCAGATTTTTTTGTGGATCTCAAATTTTGCAGATACGTGAAAAAATTGTGGATGCAAATTAATTAAGGTCCAGTGAAAATTTTGCAAATCCATGAATTCACAAATACAGAAATGTGAATGCACAAGATATGACTAAGAAGATGAAAAAACACAAGCAGGTCAATTCTCTGTGCCCCATTATCCACATCTGTGTCCTGACTTACCAGCTTACCAAGAAGCTTAACATCATCTTGACCACGTAAGTGCATTGTGACCACAGCCAGAGTCCTCTAAAGATTTCCGGGAAGAACTTAAAAGTAACACCACTTGGCAGAATTATTGCCTTGATGGAGTCCCTCTTCACAAACTCAATGGCTGATGAAACAATCTTACTTTAATGGGAGTAATGTCTGTCCGTCCGCCCGTCATTAAATCATAGCCAAACGGCTGGTCCAATGGGCATGAAACTTAGGGAGTGGGAGTGAGAAGGGATTCCCTAAATCAGAGCTGGTTCTGCCTGTGAAACGAGGGTGGTTATGCCTGTAGACTTAGTTACTTTATGAATTTTCATACAATTTCTATATACATATGTTTGCCAATATAAATCATTTTTATTTCCTTTACAGGGACCCAACAACTTCATCCTTAAACATCCCCCAACACGTCTTTCATGCTCTCCTGGATTTATGAACTATAAATGCCCCTTTCATTACCCACAAGTGGAATATGTTGACCTAGATGGGATGGTGATTGGTTCCTCCCCCCAATTAGTGTTCTCTGTGCTAATTTCAATATGGGAACCACTGATTACCCTTTACTTGCCAGCACAGAGAAGTTGCAGATGTATGTACATTACACTGGCATCTTCAACAGTGCTAAGACTGCAGAGAGTTTTGAGTACCCAAGACACACCTCCCAAACCCACAGTTGTTGTAATTTTATGATTGAATAAAGCTGTGATCATTACCTCCTTCCTTGACATCCTTGTAAAACAACATGAGGAGCACTTATTATGAGGATGAGCATCAAACCCATGAACCTAGGCATGTCTGAATGGATGAAACGAGTGCCCCGAGAGAGAGAGAGAAAAAAAAAATCTGCCATTAGCGCCTTCATCACAAGAGCAGTGCAAGAAAGCTCTTTTGAACTGATCCTGGAAGGTCACACAAAAATAGCTGGAATGAAGTATATAAGTGCAACTGGAAGGTATGGATAGATGATGCCATCAGGAACCTCACACTTAATGACATCAACTATTCTAAAAGGACACATTCAACAATACACAATACTCCC
>NC_087213.1:41600436-41635436 GCF_015104395.2 Macrobrachium nipponense
GGAGGCCGGTGCAGGGCGTGACTTGAAATGCTGGTCAGCAAAGAGTAATATCCCACTGCAGGACTTGGAGTATCAAATCTTTACAGAAAAAGGATTCATACACAACTGCAGTTTCTCCAAAATAGTATAAATAGCAAGAGATAATTTTCAGTATCAACGTCTCTAGCATACAGTATACTTCAACCACAGAATCCAGATATACGGAATTTACACTTTGAGCTTCAATGTTCCTCAAAATTTACATATCACTGTTCCATTCATCTTCTAAAATACTGCCGCAATTCCACTACAAAAAAGTTCACTATAAAGTTAGCGAGTTCATTTTTTTCATTTATCGCATTGCACATTTCAGTAGCAGATGAAGTGCAAGGAGACTGACAATGCATCCCCAAAAATTACTAACAAGGTTGGCATGAACAATGTCCTGATGCTCTGTTGACAGTGGTTTTAGTACAAGACTTTTCACCACCTGTGGCACAATAACCAACTGGTGTATTCACTGCATTGTCTGAACAGCTACACCTGTTGGCAATCTTGTTAGTTAGTATGTTGGACTGTCTGCTACAGCCTAGCTTCAACAGGTGGCATGTTCAGGAACTTCTGCTACTTAATGCTTGACTAGTAGATGTGTGGAGTTTTCCATAGGTACTCATACATTAAAAACTTAAATACTGATCCAAGCACTTTATATGAAGAGTGCTCTTCTGGAATAGATATTACCCAGTAAAAAAAATGATTATGATTAACACATGTAAGAGGTTTTAATATGGTAAAAGCTTTTTACATTAAATTTCAAAAGCCACTTGCTACAGAAATCAAGGTGCAAAAATACACATTAATTTTCAATTAGGTACATTCTCCTACCCCTCACAATTCACTTGTTTACTGGCATGTTCCATGTCAATTCATTCCACATTTGGTTATCCCAGGTCAATTATTCACAAAATACATGAAGTTCACCAAGGAACAATGTATCACCAGTCAAAAAATTGCAGTTAGTTCCAACATCTGTATACTTTGAGCAGAAGGAACAATCATCTTGCAGGCATGCAGTTATTTACGCCACTCTTGCTCAATATTTACAATACATACATATTAGAAATGTGTGTGTGTGCAAACTAAGCATGTACATGAAAAAGTAATGGTATTTTGAAGAGAAAATATAAATATTTAAGTGTGTGTGTGTGTGTGTGTGTGTGTGTGTGTGTGTGTGTGTGTGTGTGTGTGTGTGTAAAAAGTGTGTGTGTGTGTGTGTGTGTGTGTGTGTGTGTGTGTGTGTGTGTGTGTGTGGTGTGTGTGTGTAAAATTCAGTTCAAGAACTTCATTTAAATAGACCTAAGATTAAAATCTTATGAATCATTTTCAATTTTCCATATACACATAACTGGGTAATTTGTGGTGGCATTCCAGTTACTGAGAATCTTTACATCCCATGAGATATCCACGATAAATGGAAATTTCATCACCATTTTTTATAGCACAATTATGCTACGAAACTTCATTTCACAATTAGTTGAATGTCACATGTATTACCATAATTTTTTCCAATAAAAATAATTAATTTTCCTGTGAATTATCCTGCACAACTGGTACAGCAGTAGGGGTAGACTGTGGAGAAGAATTGGTTTTGCTTGTACCCCCTCCACTGCTGTGATTACTGACAGTTGCACTACCACCACTGCTGGAGCTGCTACTAGTAGTAGTCTGTGTTCCTCCTTGATTGCTATTAGTAGTTGTGGTTGTAGTGGTGGTGCTTCCTGGGAGGCCTCCAGCTATTGAACTTGGTGTTGGTGTAACAGCAACTGTTGTGGCTAGATTGGCACTTGAAGAACTCTCTCCATTTCCAGAAGTGCCACTAACAGTTACAACTCCTCCAGTGTCACTGTAAACCAAAAGGAAAATAATTAATACTTGCTATTGTGCATTAAAATAATTCCTGATATTATAATAAAAATTATTAGACAGTTTAATACAATATAAAACTCTCAGTAATTTTAGTACAATTACATCCCAAAAACTTACGAGGATACAGTCTTCAAATATTAATGTTCTACTAAACTTACAAAATGTTCTCAATTTCAATATTACTTTCTACAGTAGTAAACATTTTGATGGTAACTTAGAACAGCACTGGCACAAAATCATTTTCATGTTTTAGTTGTGTTCCTTCAAGGGTGTTAGGTTATTTCAAAAATCCCACTTTCATCAATACAATTTTATGAACTGGCACCTAATGTTTCTGTGATACTGTTTTCCATCAATTATATACAGTACTTTTAAAAACCCGTTAATCACCATCAATTCAATTTTATGGTCAGTGAAATTCCAAACACTTCAGTCTTTGCTCAACAAACAACAGAAAATCTTCAGCCTGCCATTTACTACTGGCACATGGATCCCAGAGTACTCTACTGGTTAACCGTCTTGTTTTATCAGTCTGGGGAACTAGCAATGAGAAATCGGCAGATTTTGGAAAGCAGGAAATTTATACTATAAGTAGTAAGCCTTCAACTTCTCCATTTTCTTTACTTGCCAGCTAAATACATATGATTTTTGCTTGGCTTTCTATTATGAAGTGATGTGTTCTGCAGGCAAAATTTCTTAAAACGTATGAGAGTATATTACAGCTTAGTTTAGCCTAAAAATTATATGGAATTATGGTTGTTGAAGCATATCTTGGTTGCTGAAGGTGCAAGCTATATACTACTGGGTCTTGGTTACCTAACAGATTTTGCCACTTAGATAGATAGACCTCCCCTTACCATAGTTTCTAATAATCTTTTATAAAATTTTATTTGTTTCATCAAAAACCTATTCCTTACAATGTCTTAATTGAATTTTGGTGGGAAGAATCAAGCAACATAAATCCTTGAATTAGCTGGTTGAGAATTATGTGATCTGTTTTAAAAGTATGGGGGAACCACACTTGTCATGGTAAATCTGTTATGGTGAAATCCTTAAATAAACAGTAAATAATAAGTTAACACTGGAAAGCTTTATATTGCTTACTCATTGAAGAAGACACATGGGAGTATAACCACAGAATGTCTACACCCTGAAAGATACAAAGATGTGTATTGAGACTACTGGAGTGATGAACAAATGAATCTACTGGAGCTGGAACCTCAACTGAAGCCAGTAAAATATGTCCAACTGCTGCTACAAGGTACAGGAGTGTAAGTCCAGCTAACTGTCTCATCCTTAACCTAAGGCCTCTCAAATGTTGCCTGTAAACATTTTGCTTGCATAGTAAATAAGTACAGAGACCTGACTTTGTGGACAAGCACCATAACCAGTGCTGCTTTGCCACACATTAAATTACTATGTACCTTGAGCTGACTTGTGCAAGCTAATGAAAAATATTTATTTCTTGGTACTCTCTTTTTCAACATTCTATAGAATGAAAAAATCTTAAATATACCTCTTCTACAGTCATCAGTTCCTTGATAATATAGACACATGATTCTATACAAGAGATTCTACTATCTTCTTAGGACCAACCTTCTAAGAATTGAGAAAAACAGACCTACATTCTCCAATAATAAAAACTGACAGCTTCTTTTAGTGCAATCAACAATAAGAAAATCAGCAGAGAAATTAAGCTAGTTGGACCAGACATTTCCTTTAATACCTGAACCTACAATTAATCAAGAACATACGAAAATCAGCCGAAAGTAATAGAGGTACTGGCATAATAAATATCCCTTCACTGAACCAACTACAACTAAGGTTCCATCTTTCTTGATAGTTTGAGGGTCATATATCTTCACCTGCAAAGCTTTTACCTCTTTGAAATTTGCTGAATGACTGGAACTGGTAAAAGTGAGGTTCAAGTATGAGCTCCACCTGTTAAGTGCTCTGGACCATACAGCTATTTATGGTCAGCAAACCATTTGTACCATCACCAAATTAGTGCCTTTAGTCTCAGACTTCTAAAGCTCCCTACTTTTCACACAACCATCATGATTATGCTGAAAGGAGGGAAACAATCATCCAGGCCTTCTGACGTGTGCTTAAGGGCACCAATCATTTTTCCAAGATGCTGGGATTGTAAAAGAGAAGCAATATGTTGGGTCTTGTATTTGAGACTGGTCATATCCGTTCCACTATGCAGTGTCGACCATGAATTTACTGGCCCCTTCAGGCTGTCTACTGTTTGTCAAAAGTCTAGATGACAGGCTTTTCATCTTCATTCCTCAGTGCCTATGAAAAGTAGAACGTTCTGAAAAGGAGATACCTGAGGAAACCGTTGAGGAATCCTAACCTGAGGTTCTGAGTCTTGCCTCTAATGAAGATCTTTTTGGAGAACTTTCACTGTAGCTGGAATGTGTCTTGGTTTTTTGTTGCTACCCAGTATCTGTGAGTTGCAGCACCAGAAAATGAATCTCGAGCCACATAAACAGGACCATCCCTTCCAAGGAGATAACATGACCAATGTGAGAAAGCTACATCTTACTGGTGGGATCTGGACTCTATATACACTTCCTTCAATAACTGTATAATCTCTTTGATTCTGTCCTCTGCCTTCAATAACAGAGATCTATCTGATCCTGTCTTCTGTCACAATTGTCCAAATCCATTCCAAATCAAGTTGTCTTTGAAGTTGATCTCAAGCCCAACTTTTTCCAGATCCAAGTTTTAGTCAATAAGGTAATGGTTCTTTTGATATTGATGCTGTAATAAATGACTCATCATAAATCAGTCATTATGTATCTGCAGACCTACTCACTAAGTCCTTGTGAACTGGAAGATTTAACCTTCTGGACTTTATGCATCAAGCCAAGCACTAGGGCACTTACTGCCATTCAGTGCTTAAGAGAATTAAAGGAACTGAGAGGTTCAACAGCAAGATCTATATAGATATCCAGTTATGGGAAGAGGGATGAGGTTGCAGATGGGTTCCTACCCTCTGTTGCCTTGGGAAGTACATCAAACAAACAAGCAAATGTACAAGACCTGAGTGTGTCCAAAATCACCTCCTCTGCGAACTTTTTACTAAAATTGACATCACCTTCCTGTTTAAGGCTTGTTATTCCCAAAGACAACTGAACTAGAAGCAAGGAGTGGTCATGTTCTAAAAATAGAAGGCAATAACACAGTGATAACCTCCATCAACCAAAACCCTTTTCTCATCCGCTGCCAAACCTTTAGTATCTTTCTGGCAAAAACATTGGCAAAATACAATTCACAAGGAATAATCATCCCAACCTTCCTAAAACACTTTAAGCTTAAGCAGCTGCCCATTGAAAGGTAAAACCTCCCTGATTTTTCCTAGGGTATTTTGGCATTACTGGACTAAACTGGTAGCTAGCATTTGGGGTTTGCAGGGTAATCTTGTTAAAGCTAAATCCAGTTTTTCAGTGAGCTCTCCAGTAATTGCTCTTAAAAAGCCAAGCTAATTTTCTCAAGTCTGAAGTGGAACCAAATAAAGAAAAAAAAAAAGGCTCTTGGCATTGTATCTCTTTTTTTCCAATACAGTGGACCCACACTTATTTGCGGTTCCGGATTCAAAGCTTCACCTATGTATGGATTTTCCTGTGAAATGTATATCAATATTATTCATAGAGAAATATTCACAAATTACCGATGTTCATAATTTTGTACCTAAATGTTGGTGTTTGAACTATCAAAGTAGGCAGTTATAAGCTATTTCAGAAGGATGTCAAGTATTCTCAATTTTAGCCATTTGCTAGGGTTGTGGTAAATAACCCAAGCGAATACCAGGGATTGGCTCTAACATTAACCAACATGCTGAATCATGCAAAGAAAAAGGAATGATGCTTGTCCAAACAAGGCTACCTAATGATTGGTTTTAGAGTAACATCCTACAACTTGGATTCACCAGATGATTTCAAGTCACCCCTAAATTATATAGAGGCAGTCCTCGGTTATTGGCGGACTCGGTTCTCTGGGATCCGGTTTTATGGCGCTCGTTTAGCGCCACAAAATCGCCATAATAGACCAAGTTCCAGTTAGTGGGGCCAAAAGGTGCCTTATGGTGCCATTAAGGCTCCTTATGGCACCATAACATACTTTACCCTCTTATGCCTAAGCCCTAAAAACCAAAACGTCTCCCGTATGCGGGTTTGGAGTGAGCGCGGAAGCGGAGAAAATAATTTTTTCAAAAAATCACAGCGCGCTTAGTTTTCAAGATTAAGAGTTTATTTTTGGCTCCTTTTTTTTGTCATTGCCTGAAGTTTAGTATGCAACCATCAGAAATGGAAAAAAAATATCATTATCATATATAAATAATGCGATACATGGTAGCGACAAAAAAAAATTAATACATAATTGTATTCAAATCGAGCTGTGCGAAAAATGGTTAAAGCTAACGAGTTACTTTTTTTCGTTGTATTTTACACTAAATTGCGATCATTTTGATATATAACACATTGTAAAACGATCAAAGCAACACAGAAAAAATATTATCACAAAATGATGCATGAATTTGTAACAAGCGGACGTAAAAAAATGTTTTTTTTCAAAAATTCACCATAAATCTAAATATTGTTCTAGAGACTTCCAATTTGTTTCAAAATGAAGACAAATGATTGAATATTACGATACTGTAAGCGTTATAGCTTAAAATTGCAGTTTTCGACAATTTCGGACGAGTTAAAGTTGACCAAATGTTGAAATTTTTTTATATATATTTTTTTTATATGGAAATATTGCAAAAATGAGAAAAGCTACAACCTTTAAATATTTTTGTTTGTATTCTTCATGAATTTGCGCACATTTTCATATATGAAACTCTATAAAACGCCTAATATGAAAAGGAGCAAATATTAGGAGAATGCGACGTACGGATTTCGGAGATTTGCGGCCGCAAATCAGCGCGCAGAGGGAAAGAAAGTTTTTTTTTTAAATTCACCAAAATCTAAATATTATTGTGCTAGACACTTTGAATTTGTTTCAAAATGAAGATAAATGACTGTATATTACTAGATTGTAAGAGTTTTAGCTTACAATTGCGTTTTTCGACTATTTCGGTAGAGTCAAAGTTGACCGAACGTGGTTTTTTTTCTATTTATCGTGATTTATATGCAAATATTTCAAAAAAGAGAAAAGCTACAACCTTCAATCATTTTTCGTTGTATTTTAAATGAAATTGCGCACATTTTCATATAAAAAACTTTAGGTAACGGCTAATTTTAAATGGTGCAAACATTTCGACAATCACAAAAAAAAATTTCTGATTTTTTTCGGAAGAGTTACCGCGCGGACGTAAGGAAATTTTTTTTTTTTTTTTTTTTTCCATAAATTCAACATAAATCGAAACATTGTGTTAGAGACTTCCAATTCCTTTCAAAATGAAGGTAAATGATTGAATATTACTAGAATATAAGAGCTTCAGCTTACAATTGCGTTTTTCGACCATTTTGGTAGAGTCAAAGTTGACCGAAGGTTGAAATTTTAGCACTTATCGTTATTTATAACAAAATATTTCAAAACTGATAAAAGCTACAACCATGGATTGTTATTATTTGTATTGTGCATAAAATTGCGCACATTTCCATATATAAAACTTTATGTAACGGCAAATTTAAAATGGTGCAAACATTAGGACAATCGCATGACAAAATTTATCGGAAGTGTTACCGCGCGGACGTAAGGAAAAATTTTCATATGACAAAATTTATCGGAAGTGTTACCGCGCGGACGTAAGGAAAAATTTTCATAAATTCACCATAAATCGAAATATTGTGCTAGAGACGTCCAATTTGTTGCAAAATGAAGGCAAATGATTGAAAATTACTAGAGTATAAGAGTTTTAGCTTACAATTGCATTTTTCGACCATTTCGGTAGAGTCAAAGTTGACCGAAGGTTGAAATTTTGGCACTTATCGTTCTTTATATAAAAATATTTCAAAACTGATAAAAGCTACAATCATGAGTATTTTTTTGTTGTATTCTACATGAAATTGTGCACATTTTCATATATAATACTCCATGTAATGGATAATTTAAAATGGTGCAAAAATTATGTCAAAGTGATGAAATAATTTTTGAGATGTGTCACCGATACTTTTTAGTGCAATAAGAAAGAAATTCGCGCTTGCGCGCCTGCGTAACAATGGTAAACAAAACGCCTTGATCCGTGAACTCCCAGGATCCCCCAAGGCGCGTGATTCAAAAGTTTTTGGCTGGTAGGCCTATAAGTATTTTTCCGCGAATTTTTAAAAAAACTTTTTTGAGCCGACGTATAATACGTCCAATCGGCATACGGGAGACATTTTGACTCGACGTTTAATATGTTCAATCGGCGTAAGAGGGTTAACAGAGGCCCATAATGGCGCTTATGGCACCAATAACCAGTTATCAGTGCCATAATAAGTGCCATAAATCACCAAGTTTTGGTTAATGGCTGTTTTCGCTTATCAGCAACCCCTCGGGAACAGAACACCTGCTGATAACCAGAGACTGCCTGGCACTACTATTAGTCATTTTTTATAGCCTAGCACACAGTTTGGCAACAATTGGTATAGCGTGCTTCAGAAGAATGGGAGATCAAAGATGGTGATTATCTTGTAGACCTTCATCAACCCTGAGGCTGGGAGAGAAAAGATAAGGAAAAATCCTGGGTTTCTTAGCTTTTTTTGGATATCTTTCCCACCATCCGTTCCCAGGTGTCAACATGTGTCTACAGTGATGTTGGCCTAAGGAGGAAAAAAAATAAAAAAGGGGAAAAAAGTCCAGAGCTTTAAAATATGTTTCCAAAACCAACTTCTCCAGCTGATGCTGCTTCTCCAAGATGAAGATCCAACATATCCAGCTCAGGGTACAAATGCAGATAGATTCACCTTGTCAGGCTACGAGGCCTCTAAATGTTATCAACGGTGGTTGATATTCATGGTATGGATATTCTAAAGATCTACTAATCTGGCCCTCTTGACTGAAGTGCAAAGGGTTCAGGGTTGTTTCTCTGATTTCAAGCAGGAAGAGTATGTTCTATGGGTCCTCTTCAGGGATTCCACTGATCTTTGGATCCATGTGAGGTGGAATCTTTATTAACAGTGGTGCAGGTGACATGAAGTGGTTGGACTGCTGAGACAAAGGCCATGCTCTGGCTGCCAGTAAGTAATACACTGAAGGCCTGCTACTTTGTTGGAAGGTCTTGAGATAAAGTACTGTTTGTGGCTTTGGTTGCAAGAATAGCTCTGGTCGCCTTCCATGGCTACTACCATCTTTAGTTAGATTGTAGCATAACTCTAAAGTTGAGACACTTCAGTCTGCTAAAGTAATGCTGGTACTGTCGTGCTGTTCTTATGCTGCGATTGATTGTAAGGTGTTTTTATGTTGCACAGAACCAGCGGTTATTCGGCAATGGGACCGACGACTTAACATGAAATACGAACCACATAGAGAGTGAACTTATATCGCCAGAAATACACATCTCTCACTCCTCAACAGAATGACCGAGAATCGAACTCGCGGCCACCAAGGCAGCACGCAAACACCACACCACCGAGGCACTTTTATTAGGCTGTGGATATGTCCCTAGCATGGTGCTCAAGCATGCATACCTCACCTTGCTCCTTTGCCTGGATCAATCCATCTGATGATGATGAAAACCATCTTGGAGCCCAGACAAAGGAAGTGGCAGCTGGACTGACAGCCAAGGGCTATGGGTATGCACATTCATTATTACTATGCATAAACATCAGCAATTTTACTTCCTTCAGAAAATTTTTCTCAAAGACAAAACTCCTCTGGTACATAGCAAATATACTTTAGGTATCCAACACTAAGCATATAGGGTACACATTCATAAGAGTACCAAATTGAGAATTGAAAAGGCTAAGAACAAAATACAAACCAAACAATACTAAAATATGAAGAGCAGAAACAAGAAGTTACTTGTTTATGCAAGAGGCTACATACAAAGCAAAAGTAAGATTAAGGGGAAGAAAAGACACTAATGCCACAAAACAAATTATTTCAGTCATAAGAAGCATACGCTAAACCTAGTTTCCACAGCACTGAATGGACACTATTTTTGAAGAACTGATTTGCCTCCTGCTCATTAAATAGACATTATATAGCCCAAAAATACCAAAACCACCCAAGCCAGTGGAAAACAAGAAAACTTTGCACTCATTGAAGCAAAGGAGCAAAACCTTGTCAAATACAGCAGAGTATTATTGGAAATAATTCTCCAATATTAACACCACCATTTAGAATGGTAGCAAAACTGAAGTCCCATTGAAATTTATTATTACTGGAAGTCTCTCTCTCTCTCTCTCTCTCTCTCTCTCTCTCTCTCTCTCTCTCTCTCTCTCTCTCTCTCTCTCTCTCTCCATCAAAAATCTTTACTGCAATATCATTTCAAATACATCTTACATTAGACTTCGACAGAGAGAGAGAGAGAGAGAGAGAGAGAGAGAGAGAGAGAGAGAGAGAGAGAGTATTATGCTCAGTATGGAGCCCAACCTGGAATGAGCTTAATAGATGCATAACTACATTTTAAGAATGCTGTAAATAATTTTTATCATACAAACCAGTACTTAGTCAAATACACAATATTAAAAAATACAGCAATTAGTGAATAAATGGTGTTTCTCTAATAAAAAAAAAAGGCATAGTAATAATAATTTCAGATGTGGTCTACAGAAAAAATCCACAAATTAGTTAAAAGTTCCCTGTGGAAAAGGGGAGGGGAACACTATACACACACATACATACATACATACATAATATATATATATATATATATATATATATATATATATATATATATATATATATATATATACACACTGTAAAGCCAAGGCAGGTACAGGGCGTTCTAAACACTCACTCAACAAACCTAGTGGTAGGTATCAAAGCCAAAACAAAGCACTTTCATTCCTGCTATAAGATGGTTTCACTGAATGAGGAAAGTGTTCTTGCTCAAATAAAAGTAAGAAGAGTAAACACATATTGTGAGAATTGTTAAGATAAACCTTTTCTTTGTCTCAGTTGTTTCGGTATTATTTTACAATAGTTCCAACTCATTATATAACAATTATAGTATTATAGATGCATTTGGCATAAAAAATAATTAAACTTTGTCTCTAAATTTTTTGGGGGGGAAATTCACCATATCTGAGATATGAATGTATATATAATAACCATGCTAAAAAAATTTCTATATGAATGTATATATAATAACCATGCTAAAAAAATTCTATACGAATGTATATATAATAACCATGCTAAAAAAATTTCTATATGAATGTATATATAATAACCATGCTAAAAAAAATTTCTAAGTGTTTTTGTTCACATTAACACAGACACCGTTTGTACTCAGATGCAAGTTTGTTTTTGTTTAGAACTGCATTGTGGTTCTGATGCACATTTTTTCACCTTGAAATTGCATTGTGGGTAGTTACGTATCAAGTCTAAGAGTCACGTGATCTGGTGAAAATCTTATAGGTGTCAGACATTTTCTCTTGTCATTTGGTTCAAGTCTTTATTCATAGAGTGAAGATATGGCGAGCCTGTGTTCGCCTCGTAACTTTACTTCCTAAAAAATTTTTAGAAAATAGTGAAAGGAAAAAAGGATTGCCTGTTTTTTAATAACTATCAAACCATGATACATAGTTAGAAAGCTGATATTTGCAGCTTTCTAACTATCATGGTTTAATAGTTATTAAAAAACAGGCAATAATTTTTTCCTTTCACTATTTTCTCAAATTTTTTTAGGAAGTAAAGTAAAGGACCACACCTTGAAGACTGACCCAAATTCTATGAAAATTTTACAGCATGTGAAGTTTAGCATAAGGAGAACTATTTTTCATAGAAACCTTTTTTCATAGCACTATTTTTGCAAAATTTTAATTTTCGTTTTTTTCTACAATATTTATAAACTTAGAGAGGCCAAATTTTACTTCCTGATAGTACAAGTAGTTTCAGTATCAGTTGTTTAATAAATGGTAAAAATTTGAAGCAAATCTATATTTACTATAGTAAATAAAACTAGATAAGACATAGAACTGACATTTAAAACATGCATAATAAAAACTAAACACCATCTTACCATGTACTCTGACTATTATTTGGAGAACCCTTCTGTGAACAATTTACTTGTGAGCTAGAAGGCTGGGGTCCTGAGGTAGGTAACTTTTGCTGCTGTTGCTGCTGCTGTTGTTGCGGTTGTGGTTGCTGCTGTTGCAGTAGTTGTTGTTGTTGCTGCTGATTTTGTTGCATTGGTTGAGGAGGTGGTTGTGGCTGTGAAGGTGCAGGAGACTGTTGCTGTTGCTATTAAAAACAGAATAAAAATGAACATTCAACATCTCATAACAGTATTTTAAAGTCTTTACACAAAAAAAATTCAAATTAAGAATGTTATTACTCCAAGACAATAGATTATGTACTGCTCAAATAACTGGAATTTTAGGTTCCGATTACCAGCAATCTTGAAAAATTTGTCTTGTGATGACATTTAGTTAGGCATCATTCATACGGCTTTCTAGATATCATGGTTCAACTTTGTTTTTCTTTAAGTTGACTCTACTAATAAAATTACCAAACATCTCGTAATGGTATTACACAAGAGAATATTTCATTAATGCTGATAGCTCATCTCAAATATAAAATATTATTTTATAAGGTTTATATATTAATGAATTTTACATATTAAGAATTTTGCCATAGATGTTAGCAACACAAGGTATTTATAACTAGTCACCATGCATTACTGTCTCTTTTGGGTTGTAA
Source organism: Macrobrachium nipponense (assembly GCF_015104395.2). Lineage (NCBI taxonomy): Eukaryota > Metazoa > Arthropoda > Malacostraca > Decapoda > Palaemonidae > Macrobrachium > Macrobrachium nipponense. The sequence continues at coordinate 41,613,142 of NC_087213.1, forward strand.
CTTATTTTTTCATCTTTTTTGTTGTGAAAGTTTTGACAATACACAAAAATAATGAGAAAATACCCTAAATTCACACATTTTCTTTTCATTACTAAGAATTATTCTTACAAAAACAAAGATATGGCATAATTTTTGCTGTCTTGAAGTTGTAAACAAATGTGGCGCCATCCATTCGGCTGTGCAACAAACTAATAGCGGCTGAATCAAGCCAAACCCTGGAAAGGTTTGCTAGGTCGAGCACAACCCGAGGAGTGTATAAAAAAACATGTTTATTTCCCATAAATCATCGTCAATCTCGAATCTGGGTGTCATCGACCTGCAAGAGGATAGCAGAACACACACTACAATCATGTCAAAACTCGTGTTTGCCTTACCTTTGTCCTTTCCCCTTTTCTGAGTAATAGTTTGTTCTGAACATGTGTGAGATACAAAGGCAAAGTTATCAAGTAGTGATTTCCTCTCTAACACTGTTGACTCTGGGATAGTTTTATATTGTTGGAAACTGTAGGTAGATGGTGTGTGTACATTATGCTTGCCATTGGCTGTGGCTGAGTTGCCTTATATTGCTATTTAGTCCAATTTCCTTTGAATGCCAATTTCTCAGTTTTTGCATTTTTCATCAACAATAGCCAGCAGGCAGTACTCTCTGGGCATGGATGTCATCAACTTACTTCTAAATTCAATGGAATTATAAAGTTATGTTGATGATAATTTAGAGGTTCCTGACAACTATATGGCAAGAAGCCAAGTTAGTGTAACAAAGGGTTGGAGGCGAGAGTGATGACCTTGAAATGATTACGACACAAGAGGAGAGAAGGGGTAGGAAGTAGTGGGTCTCTGCCTTTTGTGGTGACAGATTACATGAGCTTATGTCAATAAATCATGACACAGTGTTGGAGAGAGAGAGAGAGAGGAGAGAGAGAGAGAGAGAGAGAGAGAGAGAGAGAGAGAAATAACATTTCTGATATGACAGTAAATTACATCTTAGTGCAGATGTTTTTACATAACTCCATTCTAGGATAATATGAGTTCACTCTATAAAACTAACCCCAAAAAATTAGCAGTTTCTTATTTCATTTAGGTACCAAAAAAAAATCTGTGAAATTTTGACAATTTTTTTGGCTAAAAAAACATACCCTTTTTTTTCTCTTTTCTGATTTTGACCTCTATGGGTCCGACACCTTTTCTGGCAGTCACATATTGTAAATAGCAGTTTTAGGAAGGATTCCCTCAATTTTTGTGTGTATATAGCATATTTTGTATTTTTTGTAAATTATTGTTTGAGAGAGAGAGAGAGAGAGAGAGAGAGAGAGAGAGAGGAGAGAGAGAGAGAGAGAGAGAGAGAGAGAGAGAGAGAATTTATGATATAACAGTAAATTACATCTTAGCGCAGATCTTTTTACATAATTCCATTCTAGGATAATATGATTTTATTCTACAAAAAAAATAAAATTAGCCACTTCCTATTTCATTTAAGTACTTACATTTTTTTATCTATTTATTTTTTGTTTTTTGCAAAAAAACTTACCCTTTTTTTCTCTTTTTACATTTTGACCTCTATGGGTCCGACACCTTTTCTAGCAGTCACATACTATTGTAAATAATAGTTTTAGGAAGGATTCCCTTGATTTTTATGTGTATTTAGCCTATTTTGTATTTTTGTAAATATTTTCATATACCTATTATTTTTTTGTATATGAATATGTACTTATCTTTCAAATATATTTGTAATAAATATTTAATTTGTAGATGGGTATGATTTATCTTCTCAGAAGTGTTCAGCAATGGTGAAATTGATTTTAAAATTAAAATGTACAGCATAGCTACAGTTTTTGAATGTTCACAAATTTCTCTGGGTGCTTGGGTCAAGGTCGACCCCACAAACCTTTAAAGGGGCACCAAAATAGCAAAACCTATCCAGGGTTAAAGCCTTATCTATTGTTTTAGCAAATTTCAAGGTTTTCAAAACCTAGGCTAGGCTAGATTATTGGCACTGAATATTGATTGATTGATTTATTAAAGATTATCTGGCATTGAACTGCTAATGGTTATATATAAAGCATATGTACGTACATCCAAATGTCAGAAGTGTTCAGCAATGGTGAAATTGATTTTAAAATTAAAATGTACAGCATAGCTACAGTTTTTGAATGTTCACAAATTTCTCTGGGTGCTTGGGTCAAGGTCGACCCCACAAACCTTTAAAGGGGCACCAAAATAGCAAAACCTATCCAGGGTTAAAGCCTTATCTATTGTTTTAGCAAATTTCAAGGTTTTCAAAACCTAGGCTAGGCTAGATTATTGGCACTGAATATTGATTGATTGATTTATTAAAGATTATCTGGCATTGAACTGCTAATGGTTATATATAAAGCATATGTACGTACATCCAAATGAACAAATACATTCATATGCACATACATGCATACAATAAAAAATTATTAATCTGAAAATAAAAAATCATTAAAAGATAAATGAAATTTAATGAAATTAAATTAATAAAGGAAAAGCCGTATGACACAAAAAAATTAATAGATAATCGTAAAACCTACAAACTTAAAAGACTAATAGTAAAAATTAAACCTTATTTAAAATACCAATAGCATTAACTAAATTAAACAGGGTGCTTTCATTAAAATCTGTCCATAAAATCTTGGTAAGGGAAAAACCATGTTCAGTTCCCCTGCAACTCTGAGGAAAGTACCTCTCTCTCTCTCTCATATGACAAACTGGGGCACTCAACTATCAGGTGTCTGACTGTCAATGGCACCAAGCAGTCGTTTCAATAAGGCTGATGATCCCCATTAATCAGAAAGTCATTTGTCATTTTTCTATGACCTATTCTAAGCCGACTGAGTATTACTGTCCTTTGCCTAGTCATCATTGATGAAAACTTCCAAGTTAAGATAGTGCAAGCTATTTCTTTCATTTTTTGGTTTTCTAGCTCCCATGCAAATTTCCAGGAATCAAGGAATGCTGGTTTAATGACCAGATACATATCATTTGCAAGGAGTGCACACCTAGCTATACTTTGGCTGACAACTGATTTGGCAAGAGTGTCTGCTACTTCGTTTCCTGCCACACCAACATGTGCAGGGGACCAACAGATAGATACTTTACTACCACTAATCTTAAGCAACTGAAGCCACTCTAAAATTTCAATTATGATAGGATGTAGTGAATTAAAATGACCAATAGCTTGCAAGACACTCAGTGAATCACAACATATAACAGTGTTCTCCAGAATGACAGGCAATCTCTTTAACACTGATGGAAAAATGGATGAAAGATCTGGCACCCTTCCACTCTCATTAAAATTGGGAAATAGAACTCCATCGCCAACACCTGCGTCAGACTTGGATCCATCTGTATAAACTATAACTGAACCATCATGTTGCCAAATGTTCTAAAAAGGAGATGCACAGCATCTCAGCACTCACTTCTTCCTTGCTACCAGTGAAGAACCTGCAGTGCTCCACAGAAGGAAGCTTCCAAGGGGGCACAATAGCATACTTAAATGGCCAGAATTTGACCTTTGGAATAGAATAATCTTCTAAAATTTTTAAAACTCCACATCCAAAAGGTTTTGGATAACGAGGATTATGTTCATAAAGGCTAAAATATTTATCGTTAAAAACTGCTTCAGAAGTTAATGAGTCAGGAATCCTCTGGATTCTATGCCAGTATCGAACAAGCGATATCTGATGACATGAATCCAAAGGCAGTTCCCCTGAATCTACCAAAAGGCTTGGGATTGGAGATGATTTAAAGGTGGCACTCGCAATCCTTATTCCTGCATTATGTATCAAATATAAAATATTTAGTTTTGATTTCAAGGCTGAAGAGTATACCTCACAACCATATGCTAATTTCGATGCCACTTTGGCTTTGTTGAGGATCATTAAGTGATTCCTATCTGCTCCCCAAGATGTATGGGAAAGCACTCTTAAAACATTCAGAACTTGCATACAACTAACTTTCAGATCTTTTAGGTAAGGTACTCAAGTCATTCTCTTGTTGAACAATAATCTTCCTTTCATGATATCCTCTGATCATGTATGTAGAAGTCAGGATCAGGATGTATTTCTTTAATGTGGCAGAAATGTACAGCAACAGTTTTTGATGTAGAAAATTTAAAAACCGTTTTTACTGCCCATTCGAAAATTCTGTTAATGGCCAACTGTATTTTTCTCTCAGCCATTGCTGAGAGAGAGGTCATCAACTAATAAGGAAAACATTATATCTTTAGGAATCACAGAGGCAATGCCATTAATGGACACAGCAAACAGTGTTACACTAAGGACACTTGGAGCTCCTCCTTGGCTGTGAAGAGATGAAAATGAGTTTCCAACTTTTACCCCGAACCTTCGATTTTTTAGGAAAGCTTAAATGAATAATGGTAATTTTCCTTGGAATTCATAATCATGGAGTGTCTTCAAAATACCATATCTCCAGGCTGTATCATAAGCTTTCTCCAGGTCAAAAAAAACTTATACACAACGTTTTCTGGAGATGAAAGCCTCGCATATTGAATATTCTAGACACACCAAGATGTCAGTACAAGAGTACATTAGATGAAAGCCACATTGGGCTGGAGTTATAAGGCCCTTCTTTTTCAAAATCCATATAAGTCGCAACATTGACCATTTTTTCCATCAACTTACACATGCATGATGTTAAGACCAATAGGAAGATAACTAGTCGGAGTAGTACCATCCTTCTGTGGCTTCAAAAAAGCTAGTAATGTAGTTATGTCCCACAAAGCTGGAAATGCATTTTCTTTCCATATTTTATTGATGATACTGAGCAAATGGCAAATTTTTTATCATTGAATAGATTATGTCATCTGTACCAGGAGCAGATTCATTACATGATGACAATGCAGATAAAAATTCCTGAAAGGTAAATGACTGGTTTTATGATTCGCTTTGCATGGACATAAAGTCGAGAATTTTATTTCCCTTTAGAATATGTTCTTCATAGTAAGGTGAGATTGGGTTTTTAGATGAAACATTAGCAAAATGGTCAGCAAAAGCCTCACTAACACCCTCTGGATTGGCAATCATGTTTCCATTTACTAATAACGCAGGTGGAGGTGTTGGTACATATTTGCCACTAATTTTTCTTATTTTATTCCATACTTCACGTAAGAGGGTTTTCCAATTCCTTTTTTAGATAAAATCTAACCATGACTGACATTTAGCTTGGTTTACTTGGTATCGAAATCTGGCTTGTGCCTTTTTAAATAAGATTAAGGGGGCCGTCCAGAACCCTTATATATGGGGGTATAGGGCAAAAAATGCAGTCATAAAAAAATTCATGGAGCTTCATGTGGCAATTGAGAATACGTATACGAAATATTTCGTCAAAATTCCTCTTACTTTCGTAGTTACAGGGTAATTAGCAAACATAACTCAATAAGCCTAAAACATTCATCAGTACAAGAAAATGCAATATTTCTTCTGTTATCGTCAATTTTGATAATTATTGTCAAAGAAATTGTGAGAAATGGCATCTGTAGAGATTCCATGGGTCGCAGAGGGGAGTATCAAGTTGAACCATGATTCAGTGCGAGCACAGACCTCAAGTAGTCTACACGTTCAAGTTTCACCTCTGACATTCGCTTGCTTTTACATATGTTTCTTTAAGTTTCGGCAAGAATTTCATCATGCCAATGAGGAAAAAACAAGAAAAACATCTTACTAACATAAAGACGAAGAAAATTCGCTCTAATATGATTACAGAATATCATAATATATGCGATATTAGTGTAGTTAGTGAAGAGAGAGAGAGAGAGAGGGAGGGTTGCGTAGTAAGTAAACGCCCCCATCTTGCCTGAAGCACACGTCACACTGTCCCCCAGGCTACGATCTTTGAGCAAAGGGATCTTAATTTATGATAAATAACATAGTTTTGGTTTATTAACCCTTAAACGCCGAAGGGGTATATTAAAAATCATCTTCCGTCTCTGAGTGAGCGCGGAAGTAGAAAATTTTTTTTTTTTCAAAAAATCACAGAGCGCTTAGTTTTCAAGATTAATAATTCATTTTTGGCTCCTTTTTTTGTCATTGCCTGAAGTTTAGTATGCAACCATCAGAAATAAAAAAATTATCATTATCATTTATAAATAATGCGATATATGATAGCGCGAAAACAAAATTTCATATATAATTGTATTTAAATCGCTCTATGAGCAAAACGGTTAAAGGTAAAGAGTTAATTTTTTTTCGTTGTAATGTACACTAAATTGCAATCATTTTGGTATAAAACACATTGTAAAACGATAAAAGCAACACAGAGAAAATATTATCACAATATGATGCATGAATTCGTAATGCGCGGACGTAAACAAATATTTTTTTCAAAAATTCACCATAAATCTAAATATTGTCCTAGAGACTTCCAATTTGTTTCAAAATGAAGATAAATGATTGAATATTAATATACTGTAAGAGTATTAGCTTACAATTGCAGTTTTCGACCATATCTGATGAGTTAAAGTTGACCGAATGTCGAATTTTTTTATATATTTTTTTTATATGCAATTATTTAGGAAATTAGAAAAACTACAACCTTCAAATATTTTTTGTTTTATTATGCATGAAATTGCGCACATTTTCATATATAAAACTTTATGAAATGCCTAATATGAAATGGAGCAAATATTCCAAGAATGCGACGTATGCATTTCAGAGATTTGCGGCGGAGAATCCATGTGCGGAGGGAAGGAAAGTTTTTTTTTTTTTTAATTCACCATAAATCTAAATATTGTTCTAGAGACTTCGAATTTGTTTCAAGATGAAGATAAATGACTGAATATTACTAGACTAAGAGTTTTAGCTTAAAATTGCGTTTTTTGACCATTTTGGTAGTCAAAGTTGACCGAACGTGGTTTTTTTTCTATTTATCAAGATTTATATGAAAATATTTCAAAAATGAGAAAAGCTACAACCTTCAATTATTTTTTTTTGTATTCTACATGAAATTGCACACATTTTCATATATAAAACTTTATGTAACGGATAATTTAAAATGGTGCAAACATTACCACAATCGCACGTATGATTTTTTCGGAAGAGTTACCGCGCGGACGTAAGGAAAATGTTATTTTTTTTCATAAATTCACCATAAATCGAAATATTGTGCTAGAGACTTCCAATTTGTTGCAAAATGAAGGTAAATGATTGAATATTACTAGAATATAAGAGTTTTAGCTTACAATTGCGTTTTTTTACCATTTCGGTCGAGTCAAAGTTGACCGAAGGTTGAATATTTGTCACTTATCATTTTTTATATGAAAATATTTCAAAACTGATAAAAGCTACAACCATGGGTTGTTTTTAGTTGTATTGTGCATGAAATTGCACACATTTCCATATATAAAACTTTATGTAACCGCTAATTTAAAATGGTGCAAACATTACCACAAAATATTGTGGTAGAGACGTCCAATTTGTTGCAAAATGAAGGTAAATGATTGAATATTACTAAAATATGAGAGTTTTAGCTTACAATTGCGTTTTTCGACCAGAGTCCAAGTTGACCGAAGGTTGAAATTTTGGCACTTATTGTTATTTATATGAAAATATCTCAAAACTGATAAAAGCTACAATCATGAGTATTTTTTTGTTGTATTCTAAATAAAAATGCACACATTTTCATATATAATACTCCATGTAACGGCTAATTTAAAATGGTACAAAAATTATGTCAAAGTGACGAAATAATTTCCGAGATGTGTCACCGATACTTTTTAGTGCGGCAAGAAAGAAATTCGCGCTTGCGCGCCTGCGTAACGATTGTAAACAAAACAACACCTTGATCCGTGAACTCCCAGCATCCCCCAAGGCACATGATTCAAGAGTTTTCGGCTGGTAGATATTTTTCCGCAAATTTTTAAAAAAACTTTTGTATGTCGACGTAAAATATGTCCAGTTGGCACCCGAGAGACAAAAAAATGTCGACGTAAAATACGTCCACTCTGCATTTAAGGGTTAATACCCAAAAAGGAATATGAAATTCATAATAATCATGATTTATTAACATTGTCTTTGTAAAAAGAGAGTACAACTTCGAATTTCACCTCTTGACATTCTCTTGCATTTACTTTTGTTTATTTTTGTTTTGGCAAGAATTGCATCATGCCAAAACGGAAAATACTAGGAAAACATCTAGCTAACATACAGAAGAAGAAAATTCGCTGTAATAAGCCGAGTTAGTGAAGGAGAGAGAGAGAGAGTTGCGTAGGAAGGAGTGCCGTCTTGCCTGACGCAGTGCCCCAAGCTACGATATATGAACAAATGGATCATCATTTATGATTAAATTATGATAAATAAAATAGTTTTGTTTATTAATACACAAAAAAGAAATATACATTCATAATAATCATTATTCATTAACATTTTCATTATAAAAATACGAAGAAAAACTTTGAACCCCTGTATCTCAAAACTATAGTTATTGATCTTCAAAATCTATCTTTTCGCTTAGTTTTAGCTATAACATTGGAATTTGGTATATAACTCATAAAGACAATAGAGAATAATCAAATGAAGCCCTTTTTTCCAATTTTTGTTTCGTCTATTTTTTTTATAAATTTTGTTTTCCTAATTTATAGGGGTTTATTTTTTTACCATAATGAAAAATTCATATCTAGCAAAAATATGACTTAAAAAAAAAAAACACTCCTCATTCTATTGGAGGTCTACATCAGGTCTATATATGGTAGTAATCCCAGGTCTTAATATTAAATATGAAGGGAGGAGATATAATTTGAAAAATGGTTATTTTCGGGATAAATCGCCCTGGCATCACAAAACCGAAGGTCAGAGTCGAAAATCATATGCGGTTTGGAGATGTCCCAAGTCACCTTATTAAGTGGTATGAATATCAAAGTCCTGTCCTTAAAGAATGGCATTAGCCGGCCGGCCCCCTTAAATAATAGGAACATTTATTTTGGCACTGAATAGCCTTTCTCTTGGCCACCATTGGCAATGTTTTTATTTCATTTTGTGTTTTTTTTTTTTTTTTATCTCTTTATCTCTCCTTGCTGTTGTCGTAACTCTGAGTTGTCCTAAAACGAGTACGTTGTTAAATGAGGAGTACCTGCATCGCAACTAAGTGAATTTCCCACGAATGATGGGTAGATATTTTCCGAAGAAAAATCCATGAATACATCAGTCCGCAAATCCCGAGAACACAAATACCAGGGGTCCACTCTACTGCGTTGCATACATGAGAACAAGGGGTTTACTTTGTGAACAATACAATGTATATCTCAGTGCTTGATGCAAATGAAAAATTATGTGTAACCTATTGAACTACATGTTGTGTAAAAGAGAAAAAGAAGGGGGTTAGCTTTTATTGTTTTTTGCAAAATGTCTTCAGTTTATAGTGTAATGGTTGCTGTTTTTAAGCATACAGGCAGTCCCGGTTACCTTTGGTATCGGTTACCGGCATTTCGGTTTTACAGCGCTTGTTCAATATATTCATTGCTGGATCTTACCCTCTGTAGGGTTTATAGCACCGTTGTCTGGTTACTGGTGGCTTAGGTTAAGTGCCCAGATCACCTCAAAATAAACACAATGAATATACACCTTATATTACTATTGTATTATAAAATTCAAACATACCAATCATGTTTTGGTTTGAAAATATCTGGTGAGAGTGGAGGTAAGGTTGTTTTGCCATATTTAACTCAATTCAGAGCAATTTTCTTGCTTCTATTTAGCGTGAACTACTCTCTAGAAATTCTGTTTATAAGGGACAAGAATATTTTTCATTAAATGGAGTGTTTTTAAGTTGAAATATTTCTTAAAATACATCTTGCTGTGACCTACATTTAGTTTTATTTTTAATAGATGGCACAGTTATCTGATTATCAATGGGTAGGCCTATGCGCCAAGAGACAATAAAGAAATAAAACAACAAATTTGCATCTTTTCCTTGGGTCTTTCAAGATAAGCTTTACTTCACTGTATCCAATAATACTGTATGATGTCTCATACTACTATAGTACAGGCAGTCCCTGGTTATCTGCAGACCTGGTTACTGGCGATCCAGTTTTATGGGGGGTGTCTAGCGTCATAAAATCGGCAATTTGTGGCACCATAAAGGGATGATTTCCGGTTATCGGCGCCACAAATCACAGTTCTGGTTAATGGCAGTTTTTGTTTATCAGCACACCCATGTGAATGGAAACCCCCCAATATCCATGGACTGCCTGTATTATAAAATACAAACAATGCGATCATGTTTTGTTTGGAAAAATCGCTGAGAGCGGTGGTAAGATTATTTCACCATGTGTACTACAGTCACTTCTCAATTAACACTTTTAATTACTGCAAGCTAGAAAATTTTCAAAATATTTAAAAAACGCAAAAATTTCAATTTAACGTGAGTGTTGTTTTCAAATCACCCGTGCATCAGTGCTGCAGCTGCAGACGACAGTCATCGACATAAAAAAAAGATAGCACAGTACAGACAGCCCCCGGTTAACGGCAGGGGTTCCGTTCCTGGGGACCCGACGCTAAGCAAAATTCACCTCTAACCAAAATTCAAAAGTCTACGGACATCACAATCCCCCTTATGATGCCCTAACCTTGTTGACTATGCCTTACACAGTGTTGCGGCCAGATATTTTGCCCTAATATGTAATAACTCTTTAATGAAAATGTGGAATTTCATTTGCCTAATCATTCCTCCATCTCTTTATTTATCATATCTTCTAGTTAAATCAGCTAAAAAGCAAATGAGAATGATAAAAGTATCGTTAGTACTGTATGAAAATATATTACATATAGAGTATTTGTATTTTTGCACATAAATATACAAATTAAGGCAGCTTTTGTAACTGCCATCCTCTTATATTAAAGGATGTTTTTCATGTTCGTTCTACGGTTGTGTTTGATGGCATACGTTTACTGGAGTTTTATAATGTTGCTGATGCACGATAAAGGTCATTAGCACTTATACAGTTTTCTCGGCTTCAGCTACAACTAGGTATAAACTTAACAATACATTTCCCGATTGATCTTCGATCTATTGCGGATAAAGTTATTACATTACGATATCTCAGTCTTATTCTACATAACATCATTATAACAACTACGGTAATTGTTTTACTCTAGTACGATGGTTGAAATACAAGCCAAACAGTTGTTGTTGTTATCCAATTCGGTTGAACTTTGAGAGAAAAAATAAATTGTTTCTTGTTCAGTTGTTCATGGCTGTACACGTTTACGGAACGAGTATAACATTAAAACCATACTTTCATCATTCTCTTTTGCTGTTTTTGAACTTATTTAACTAAAAGATGGGATAAAGTTAGGCTATTGTAATTTGGTCTCTTGTAAAATCGGATTATTGTACGACGAATTATCATGACTTGAAGACTACAGCTACCTGTACACTGTATAAAAATGATATTGTTATAATACAATAAAGTTTCATACATACTTACCTGGCAGATATATTACATAGCTAAGACTCCGTCGTCCCCGACAGAAATTCAAATTTCGCGGCACACGCTGCAGGTAGGTCAGGTGATCTACCGTCCTGCCCTGGGTGGCAGGATTAGGAACCATTCCAGTTTTCTATTCATATTTCTTCTCTTCCACCTGTCTCCTGCGGGGAGGTTGGGTGGGCCATTAATCGTATATATCTGCCAGGTAAGTATGTATGAAACTTTATTGTATTATAACAATATCCATTTTCATACAATCAACTTACCTGTCAGATATATACATAGCTGATTGACACCCTTTGGTGGAGGGTAAGAGACAGCTAACATGGAATAGACAGGTAAACAACATATGTTGTAGGTATAAATAAACCTTGGTTCCTATCTGATAGGTGGTAGACTTCGTGGCTGTTGCCCGGTCATCTGCATCACCTCAAGACTTTAGTGAGATATGTGATCTATGGCTAAGAGTTCTTGTGGGTCTGCCGATGGGGTATGAACCGCTTATTCGGCAGAGCCTGAAAGGATTTTGTCAATGGGTACTGGACCACTTCTATGACAATACACCTTATGAAGGAGCGCAACACCGATCCCGATCACCTGATCCTAACACGAGGGTTCGCGCTCAAATTGAAAAGAGTTATCCCCACACTCATTTAAAAAACCCCAATAATTTCACTAAGTTAAAAAACTTTAACTCAAAGTTAAGGATCAGTGTCGGCTCCTTATCCCAGTAACGTATCCGCAGAAACGTATAAACCAAAAGAGAAGGATCTCTCGTAGGTTAACTTGACATCCTTTGTGTAATGAGAAGTCAACACAAGAAGTTGGCCTCTACCATACAACACAGCTAATATGTCTTATATGACATATTGTTATGTAAAGAACAAGAATTTGCAAAAGCGCGCACTTCCTGCGCTTTTAATTCTCAGCTGTTTGAAGGAATCCAGTCACTTATGAAGTGCTTAGGAGATCTCCATGTTTCAAAGAAGACCAGGGCTTTCTTGAAATGGATCTCTCCTGTCTGAAGCCTGAAGCCTGGCAGGAACCTTGCGCCTGGCTGGTGCTTCGCTCTTGGTTGGAGCCTAGCGCTTGTCTGGTACCTTTCGCTTGACTGGCGCCTCGCATCTGGTTGACGCCTCGCGCCTTAGCTGGAGATTTGCGCCTAGAGCCTGGCTTGAGCCTGGCTGGCGCCTCGTGCCAGGTTGGCGCTTTGTTCCTGCCTGGTACCTCGCGCCTGCCTGGCGCCTCGCTCCTGCCTGGAGCCTCGCGCCTGGTTGGCTCCTCCCCACTTGCCGGAGCTTCGAGCTTGGTAGAGTCTCGAGGATGTCTGGCAATGTCCACATCGGACACTTCTTATCCGTTCCTATTATATTCGCATCTAGCGCAACTGTGTCAGGTTGTAGGCCCGGTCTTTCTCCTCATCAGACAATGACAGTGTTCTTGGGGCTGTCTGCCTCTGCCGTTTTTTACGCCTGTTTTAGCATAAGGCTCCTGGTTGGCGCTGCATTGTCCAAAAGTCCTGAACATCCATAATAGTAAATCACAAGACTGGAGAAGGGTGGAAGAAATTCTTCCACTTTGAGCTTTGGCCTCTCCGGCAAGGGGAGGTGATTGTAGTCACTACATCCAGTATACGATAGGATATCTAACAGTATGAGAGATAAGAGTCTTCCTCCGAGGAGGATCCTTCTTGAGTACTTCCCTTGCTCACGAGATCTCTTCTTACCTGTTGAAGGGCCTTCTCGTTGCAGAATCTTCCCTATCCTTGTCCGAAGGAAGGGAAGAAGCTTGGAAGTCGAAGGAGACTCCGAGCTGAAATTGGGAGTACTCCTGATTTCTAGCTCTTTATTGTATCCCTCTGAACACCTTCTGGGAAGCATTTCAAGCCGTCATCGCATTCCAAAGACTCTGTAGGCAAACGTTTTAACCATTCTACTGTAGATGAAAACGTAAGTACCCTGCCTGGACAAAGAAACCTCTATCTGAAAACATTGAATCAGGAATAGGGGGTTTTAGTTCTTTTTCCAGACATACTATGCTGGCAAGAACCCATTGCCTAATCTCCATAGAATCTGATGCGAGATTCCAATGCTCAAAAAATTCACTTGTCTTCTTGATCGTTTGGGACCAAGAGAAACAAAGAATTCCCTCATATAAATTTCTCAAAGAATTTTGATGAGGAGCAGTTCCATCTTGTCGGAACATAGAATCTGTGGCCACAAAAAAAGATCCCATTAGAAGTACATGATATCCTACTCTTGTCATATTGAGGTATCGTATAAGATCCCGAAGATCTTAATCCTCTGCTATCTCCAATCCCTTTATAGAGACCGAGTATAGCCTTTTACTACGTTCTTTGATAGCAGATATATACAAAGATGATTCTTCCCTCTGAAAGGGAAGAAAAAACCGCTATGTGGTTCACAGAGGTATTGGAAGAGGACAGTTTCCTCATTCCCTCTAGCACTATCTGCAGCAATTCTATATCTTGTCCATGACTATTGTCATTTACCTTGAAAAATCCTCTCATTCATGTCCACTTCTGGTCAGTCTGCACGCAGACAGACTCAGAGTGGAGAGGTTGTTAAGGTCCATTTATAATAGATGCTGATAGAATATTCAGACTGTCTTGGAAAAGACTTCCAAAACATGCTGTGAGAACGTGACCTCTGTGAATCCAACCTCTCTAGGGCCAAAATGAGGCATAAAGTATTATCTTCTCTTTCTTTGACGCCCTTTCTCTTAAATTCTGCAAATAATTTATATTTAGGGGAAAAAAGACTAAAGTTTATTCCCCTTTCTAAAAAAAAAATAAAGATGGCGTATATTGCTACCTCTCTTGGTTCGAGGAAAAGGAAGCAGTCTATAGGAAGCCTGTTCGTCTTCTACCTTACTAAGAGATCTATGAAGAAGACTTTCCGCAGGTTCTCACAACTCTTTCCAATAAATGTTAAACATGTTAACAGTTATTATCGTCGATCGAGAAGGTTCTCTTTGTTAACGCGAACAGGAGCGAAAAAAGAGATTCTTGATGCTCTTTGCGATATGAGAGAGTCGTGGAATTGGCCTAAGTGATTAAATGGGTAACGAAATCAGGAACGAATCTTGCCATTACCGAGCCTGGTGTCCGAGAGGCTACTGGACTCTTAGGTTAATAACTCGCTAAAACGAGAAAATCTTGGATGGTGCTCTTGGCTCACTGTGCCAGGCTGGCGCTTCTAGCGCTATGTGCCAGGCTGGCGCAAGTTGTGCCAGGCTGGCGCTTCCTTCTAATTCTTTTTAGGTTATGTGCCAGAACACCTGTGCCTTTATGGTACCCGACATCCTTTCACATGTTAATTCCGTTCTTAGTAGGAAAAAACTTTATATACGTAGTATAGTCCATTCAAGGAAACAAGTTTTGCCACAAAAAGAATGTTTCCCATCCGACTCATCCATCTTCTGAGCAGGTACTCTAATAAGCTAAGCTTTCGTAAGCCTGAGAGCATTATATAATATAATGTTCTGCTGCGATAGAATCCTTTAATAATGTTACCAACGGTAAACAGCATTGAAAGGTTGTACTATCTCTCTTATTGAAAGCTTCTTAGCAAAAGGCATACAATATTTTATTTATGTTAGCTTAACTATCCCCTCAATCTGAGGTTAAGACCGCGATTGTAGGGGAGAGATACGGATAGTTATTCCATCCCACAGGAGAGAGAGATAAACCCGACCGCTCATGACTGACACCTACATGGTACTGCGTAACTGCGTTGGTCTCAGGCTCTCAGCGAAAGCAGTCTCCGTTAGCCGTCTGGCCTTACTCTTGCAGAGTTGCCAGCTACTCCCTTTAATAAAGGAATCTTATAAAATTATTATCGAACTTCAGGAATTTCTTATTAAAGCATATTTAAGCGAAACAAGACTTCGATAAATCTAGAAGCTAAGTAGGTGTTGTCTTAACAATCCCTTTAAGCGTAGTCCTTCCTAGGAAAGTCGTAGAAGGATACTGGTAATTGAGTTACACAGCAAAGAAGTAACTACGGTATGTGTTTATGATTTGACCGTATCGTATTCTCATACAGCAGATACTCTACTACCTTCTACTATCTTCGTTCTTTTCGTTAATAGAATGATAGAAAGAGTATATATATATCATTAAGGAAGGAAGTTAATCCAGGAACTCTTTAAATCTTCATGATTTCCTCATAAATCGCGGAAGAGACAGAATTCCTGTTCATCACTAGGGTTTACGGAAGGAAGTAGATATTTCCTATCCGCCATCATACCCAAACGTCGATGAGATTCTTATTAAGAAAAACTCCCAAAGCTCTTGCCTCCTCAAAACGAGGGAAGAGCATGGATGAAGGAGAGAGTCCGCATTGAGAGGAACTGCCTAACACAGGAGTCTTCTGAATAATGAAAAGGGGCTTCTCTTAGTATCAGAATCCTTCTGACAAAAGCAACGGCCGCCTGTGCGACATCTTGCACATTTGCCAGGGGAAAGTTGCTCAAGTTAAAAAACTCAAAGAGGAGTCTCGCGACTGACCTCTCTCTCAAATGAAGATTTTGGAATATCCTGACGCCTGGCGTCTGGATCCTTGCGCCTAGCGCCTGGCATCAGGATAGTTCCGCGCGCCTGAAATGTTCCCCACGCTAGAAAGGAGACTCGCTCCTGGAACGTTCCGCTTGCGTGGAAGGTCCCGTGCGCCCTGATAGATCCGAGCGCCTCTAGTCTTGTTATACGAGCCTCTTGCCAGTAAACGTTCAATGGAAGCATCCTTCTGATTGCCACTCTACTATAAGGCTCCTCAGTCTAGCCGTCTGTTTTCTCTTTGAAGGCGCCTTGCGCCAAGAAAAAAGTTCTGGAACGCGGCTCACGCTCAGTTGCTGGAACGCGGTTCGCGTTTATCTGTATGAACGAGGCTCCCGCTAGTCTGTTGGAACGCGGCTCGCGCTAGTCTGTTGGAGCGCGGCTCGCTGCTGGCTGTTGGAACGTGGCTCGCGCTAGCTTGCTGGCTGGCTCTCAGCCTCTCGCTCAGTGTTCTCTTAGTTTTCAGAGAACGAGCCAGATCGTCTGAACTCCAAACATGTACGTTCTTCGTCTTTTCGGATGTAAGATGAAGAAACGGAAGAAGAGACGCACTTTTTAAAGGATGCCTTTCCAATGGCTATTCCTGGCAGTCTGGGACGTTTTACAGATCCTGCCTAGGGAACGCCCGATCGGTGGGGATTCTCCATAACCTCCGTAAGGCTTTCGACTTTCCTTCTCCTCTGGGCTTGTGAGCTTGGAAGAGGTCTAGGCCTGGGAGCGAAACAGAGCCGATCAGAACGCACCCTCCACTGCACTAACACTAAAATCACTTCTTACCTTTCAATAGCTCGTATTTTGAGCTACATTCCTTTGTCTTCAAATTGCAATATGAATTTGAAGATTCTGTGAAGTAAGAAGGAGATGAGGATACAACACTACTAGTATTGTTAATGCTCTAACTGCTCGTTAGTACGAGAGCTATAAAAACTTCTAAAGGAAGCGTAACTAATTCTATTCCTGACTTCCTCAAGAAGGAAGTTAGCTCAATCAATTCTAACATTTACTACACGTTATTATGAATAAATATTAAAATTTTCCTTCTTGCAAACTATGTGAGTGTCTACCGAAAAGTTCGGTAGTTACACGTAAACAATTCTTCGAAATTTTCGAAGCCAAAGTTATTAAAACAAATTAATATGCGTATGCCGAACCAAAGATCCAGTACTTCCCTGCAAAAGATAGCCCAGAAGATCGATGGCGATGAAATCCAAAAATCAAGTCAGGAGGAACAGCAAACGTTGTTTACATTCCAAGCGACAGAAAAAATATGAATAGAAAACGGGAATGGTTCCTAATCCTGCCACCCAGGGCAGGACGGTAGATCACCTGAACTACCTGCAGCGTGTGCCGCGAAATTTGAATTTCTGTCGGGGACGACGGAGTCTTAGCTATGTATATATCTGACAGGTAAGTTGATTGTATGAAACCTTATTATATCTAGACATGCTCTAGATACTCAAATGATTAAAGATGGGCTTTTTTTGCTTTACAGAATTTATAATACTATAGTGTACTGTACAGTGCTCTGTACAGTAAATTCTATAGTATTATACTGCATAAATATAATTACTTATTGCACCATTGCGGGATTACGGCGCCGTTTGACTGGGCTAGGGCTCTGAAAGAAGGTGTTCGGCAGCTGTAGACTTTAAAACTGTGTGCTTAGCGGTGAAAATTGCTCAGCTTCGGCCGCCAGGAACATAACCCCTGCCACTAACCGAGGGCCGCCTATAATATGACAGGGGAGGGGAGCAGTGCGATATAATGGTCAATGATATTCTCTCTCTCTCTCTCGCTGAGATGATATCATTTTTATGATATATGTATGTAATAAGTTTATTAATGTTTTCCAATAATAATACGTAAGGAGACTAGTCATGACGTGAGCCTCTCTTCCCAGAGTAAGGGCGCCAGGGTCGCCAAGTTACCCTCCACAGATTTGGGGAGGAGAGGGACACCTTCCAGGGCATATAGCCTTCTTTGATTCGGCTTAGACGCTGGGAGTAGCCTAGCCGAGGAGTGCCAACGTACGGAGTACTGGACCCTGCAATGAGTTTCTCCACCACCGTCAGGGCCTTCTTCGTATTGTTAGACCTAGGGAGGCTGAGAGAGGCCTTGGGTTCCTCTGTGTCCCTTAACATAAAGTCCACCGCCATGGATCTGTTGTCCTCTACCGTCGGGGCTGGCTCCTCTAGCCGGTTCATGGACCTAATAAGAGAGAGGACTCTCCTAAAAGTTGAACCCTCATCCACTGGACCCAGTTCCTTCAGGGCATTCTGGAGTACTTCTTGGATGAGGGTCTCTTCCTCAGTGCCCCAGACCCTAGAAAAGCTGGAGAAGCTCCCCGGAGAGGGACACCTAAACCCAGTTGTAAACCGGTCTCCTGCAAGGGGGGATGCCCCGAACACCCGGCACGCCCCGAGGAGGGGCTCTGAACCCCCTAAGGAGGTATTAGCCCTAGGCTCCGTCCGCGAAGGCGACAAGCGGGCGGGAACACAGAAGAAGGGAGCACGCTCGGTCATGGAGGCCAACCCAATGGCTGACGAGACCGAGGCGGGATCGATCCACCGGGACCGAGGAAAATGCAGGGAGGGAGACGGCTGGGAACCCCCCCTTTGAGAAACCGTCCTGGGGTGCCACTGGGGCGGGGGCCAACCTCGGCGAAGGAGAACGGCGCCGCCCCTAGAGGGAGTTGTCCCGACGCCTGTCACTCCCTCTACGATCCCGGTTACTACGATGAGAGCGGGAAGAGCCGCTCGAGGACAAGGAGTAGCTACGCCTCCTATGTTTCCCATGACGGCGTCTCTTCTTGGAGGAGCGTTTCCTCCTACGGGAGGATCGCTCCCTCGAGGAGGAACTCGAAGAACTCACATCCTCAGACGAGTCCCGATGTCTTTTGCTTCTCCTCTGGCAACTCCCGTCGCAAGGGGAACCCGGGGAGCGTTTCGGCCGCTTCGGGACACCCCTATCACAGCAGGACCACCTCGGAAGGCCGCTCCCAAGGCCATCCCCAGCTGCTCCTGTCCCCTCGACGGGAAGCCCCAGGACGGGAAGCCATCGTCCTTCATCGAGGATCTGCCCAGAGTACGAGGGGGAAAGACATCCCCAACGGCAGACGGGAAAAGGGTTGGAGCCGGGTGGTTGGGTGGCTCCATGACCGGATACACCAGCCCAGCTCCGGCCATGAGCGGCGAGCTCCGCTCGAGAGCGGGTGGAGCTTGCAGCGAGGCGAGCCGTAGCGGGGAGAGGCAAAGCGGGAAGCTCCGTAGCGGTAGGGGGGGCGGGTGCGGCACTGATGCTAAGAGAGAGGACAAGGATGGGGAGCCCTGTAGCTGCAATTGCAACCAGCAGTCCCTCAGCACCGCAGAAGCCTCCAGTACCACCTGCTGGGGAAACGACTCATCGGGACACCCCCTGGGAGGGACCCAGCAACGGAGTCACCTAGGCCCCCTCGCTGGGAGGGGGCAGGAGAAAGAACCTGTAGAAAGGCGGGAGACTTCCTCTCCGATGATATCGAAGGTGAAGGGGCGCCACAGTCTCTGCTGCTGCTCCCACTCCTCGATTCCCTCGAAATCTTCGCTGACGAAGCTTTAGGTCTCTTTTTCTTCTTAGTGGAAGCCAAATCCCACTGGTACGATGGCCAAGAAATGCACTCCACGCACGTGTTGGCTCTAGAGCAAGCGCCCCCCCTACATGAATTACACAAAGAGAGAGTGCAGATCAATTAGAATGGGCGAGAGAAAAGCTCCAGAAGCCTGTCCTTCATGACCGGGGCAACGACGTTGAGGCTCTGAAGCCGACATCACACATAAACACGACACACGTACACAAAGCACACACAAGGACAAAGGAAATTGGCCGGACACCGGACGTGCAGGGGCGTATGCACACTCCTGCGACCAGAGAATGACTGGCGATAGGTCAGAAGGATGGCGTGGTCTTCGACCCCTGAGGGCATAAGCCTGACCTGGGTGCGGCATATAACCAGAATTTTCTGGTTGGACCCGGATCGACATGCGGGAATCTCCACTGGAATGGTTCGAGGTAAGTATCTCGCATCGGAACACATCATTCATCATGGCAGTGATAGACAGATAATTTGAGATAGAGAAGGGAGCATTTAGATCTCTGAGGATTAATCAATGAATGATTTCAAGTAATCATGCATCGTGATATTGTTGAGGAGAGAAGAGGCAACAGTAATATCCTTACTATAATATGTGCGTAAAAGCAGTACCTATTCACCTAAAACAAATCAAATATTTTACGATAAATTTACCATAATGATAAAACATGAAAACAATCAAATGCAATACAGTAATGAAAAATTTTTTAAAAATAGTATTCTTTGAGGCAGTGTTCGGTGCGCTAAATGAAACAATAGAAAGAGGAGAGGGAAGAAGGGCGTCTGCTTCCTACTTATTTAGCAGCTAAGCTGGGATAATTATTTGCCCATTTCTTTCACTTACTTTTGATTTCCCCAAATCACTTCTTTTTATTACGGTAAAATGCCAATCTAGTGACAAATGTTTTGATGATTTTTTATCATTGTAAAAGTAACTCTGCCTGTACTGCTGAAGAGAAATGATGATGGCTTGCAATATCTAGTTATTCTGTAAAAATCTAATCTCACTCACCGTCAACTGTACTTTTTGCTGATGTAACTGGTCAGTATCTCCTACAGGAGGAAGAGGAGCAACTTCTTCTGGGACAGCTACATCTGCTTCTTCACATTCTTCTGCTTCAGGCTCCTGAATCAAAATTATACTTATCAAAACTGGTATATCAGAGCCAAAACATTCCAGCAAATTATAAATCAAATATGTATATATGTGTGTGTTATATATATATTTATATATATATATATATAGATATATATATATATATATATATATATATATATATATATATGTATATGTATGTGAAACAGTAGCTAATTAAACAGATAAAAATGTATAAGCCTCCACTGCTATGAAAGAAACTCCGATATACCTTTGTATATATACCATGAATGCATGTTTTTGCTATAAAGCATATTTAAATCCAATACCACTTCGATTAAAATTATTATAACTGCATATTTTAACAGTTGACTACCTAATTTAAGGGTCAAACACACATATACAATAATTATCATACAAAAACATTTTAATATCATCTCAAACAAAAATACACCCAGCACCATCATTCCAAGCCACCAAAAGTCATCTTAGTGTAAACAGCAAATTATCCATATAATACAAATTCAATCAGTCTGTCTTACAGAGTTATGACAACTAATCAAGTTACCACAGTACAAATTAGCTTAGCTGCTCTTCCATCTCCTTTTTGCTAGAAAGGGTCTTATTTATATAAACAAACGGTACCTGTAAACTAAGATAAAACCCTTAGTAATATTATAAACTGCAGGACGGTAAAAGATTTAGCATAATTTTTTAGTGTTGAGAGCAATTCCCTTTAGTGCCGGATTTGAGGGAAAAAAAAAAAGTTTGGCACTAATTCAAAAGAGGATACTCTTAAAACGATATCTCCATTTGGCACCAATACATCCAGAAGTACAATATACAGTGGTCCATTATATTGGTGAACTAATATATATACAGGCAGTTCCCAGAAAAATTTCCTTTAAAATGATCAAGACTAGATTAAAATCATAAGGTTGATTTTAAAGATACTGATGTTTGAAAACTTTAAATTTATATTATATTATTATATATATATATATATATATTATATATATATATATAGATATATATATATATATATATTAGATAGCTCAAGATTTAAGCTAGAACCAAGGAAAGCAGTCTTTTACCAGTTTCATGCATCTTTGCCTATATGCAAGTTGCCCCTTTGAACTTGAGCATCCATTCTCTCAAAAAACCTATCTCTTCTCCAATTGGTTGTCAGAATTACCCCATAAAGAGACAAGGAGTTAAAAGGATCAGAGGCCAGCGGCTCGTTCTCAAAAGCATAACAGACCTAAGAGAGGTCAGAGCCCTTTCACCTGTGCCCTGCAGATGCTGCCTTCTCCCCTGCCCTCCTCTGGGAAGTCCCAAGTATTTTTTAGCCCTCCTCTGGGAAGTCCCAAGTATTTTTTAAAAGTCCATAATGCATAGAAACATCAAGGAGAAGACTAATTCAAGCCCCCCAAGGATCCAGGTACTGTGAGAGTAATTCCCATTCAGCCAGGGAATTGTTTTACCTTTGTCTGTATTTTATTTCCTTTTTCCAAGGCGACGGCAACCCCCGTTT
>NC_087213.1:41637936-41672936 GCF_015104395.2 Macrobrachium nipponense
GTTCCACGCCAAGAGTTAAACATATCGGTCGTCCGACCGAGCTGCATCTCCTAGTATGGAGTTACAGAATAAAGTTGTTAACTTGTTCAACTAGCCTGTTTGAATCATCTCCTCTAGACAAGAAAGAACCTCTCTACTAAGATATCCAAGGGAGATGGGAGGAACCAAACATTACTTACGGATAACAGCCGTAAGAAAAAAACAAAAAGTCTATCGCCAAGCGATAAGACATTAGAAAGTGGTGGCAGCGAATAAACGAAGAACATAATTAACAAGACCCATATCAGCCGACCGAAGGTCTACAAGAACTAACTTCCACCTTCAACATCAAACGAAACAGAGGAAAACGGGATCTTCAATCAACGCAACAGTTTATGAAGACGCAACTATGTCCTTCATCGAGAGGAAATACAAGCATTTACACTGACGTTTGAGCAACTGTTATCACTTATCTTCGAGAATCTACACCGGACGAGGGCGGCATCGAACATCAACGGAAAGAAGAAAACAAAACACAGGGAACATCACCCGTTCACGAGCAAGGACGCAGAGTGGACAGCTATACGCAGTAGTGCAAGGACGGAGGCTGTACGTCATCCATCTTGGACTCTACCGCGCATCGTGCACCGAGAGAAGGCCGTGACGTCATCACGACTTCCGACGCGAGACGTGGACAGGAACTGTGACGTCATCCCATGTCAACAATCCTTCGCAATATAATCTGGAGCTAAGTACCATTTTTATCTATTCAGGTCTTTTCCTCAGTGAAGTGTTGTTCATCAAGAGTCGATCGTCCAGTATTCTGGGGGTGAGTTGTTCGCCATATTAATCTTCCTTCATTACAGAACCTATCTTCAACTACGAGGTTCTCGCCCGCAGATTAATTTTTTTTCTTTTTCTAGTTGTCATTAACCATTTCTTGCAGGAATTCTCCGTATAATATTTTATCATATTATCTGTATTTTTGTATCTTTTGGGGATTTTCCTATTATTGATAACACACTTATACAGTACATTGCTTATGCGTTTACGTAGTGGTCGAGTGTACTCTTATAGATATTTTGATAGGATTGCAAGGAATAGAAGTGATAAGAAAAAAGTGAAAGCCGAAATGGCAACCACTCCGGCTGGCAAACCCCAACGTGGTGACTCTCGTTAGCGCGAGGTCAGCGATAGTCCCTTTTCAAGGTCGGGTCAATGGGTTCCTGCCTCAAAATGTTGAGGCATGGATCTCATCTGTAGACGCTCATTTAAATGCAAAAAGCATCACAGACCCAGCAGTACAATTACAGGAGGCCAAGAGCTTCTGTAGACTTTGTTAAAGGCGACGCAAGTGAGTATCTAAGGGGGGTTCTTTCCAAGAAGCGCTTACATGGGACGAGTTCAAAAATAGGTACGTGCCGTGTATGGGGGTGAAGAGGCTTTAGATGTAGTATTGGCATTGAGAAATATCCTTAACCAAGCCTCCATGACTCAGCTCAAGTTGTCGAGCTGGGCGGCGCTAATTGCCGACCGGCTAAATGAATATCAGGATAGTTAGGTAACTCCGGGTGGGTTTGCGGGTGCTAAAATCAAAGTGAAAGATTTTATCCGTTTGATCTACCTTACGTCTATCACTGTAATGTTTGCCTGAAGCGTTAGTACGGTGTTTTGATAAAAAATTGCAGCCCGACAGTACCGGAAAGACTTAGATAATTTTATAAAACAAATCAAAAAACACATGTCTAAATGTACCGACCTAGATCCTTCGCTCATTCAAGTTTTTGCAAAAATGAGAACAAGCCACAACAAGTAAATGTGGTACATAATAATAATCAAGTTGCAGGGATGGTTTGTTATAACTGTAAACGACCAGGTCACATGATTTCAGACTGTCGGACGCTTGTTTTGTTCAATACACATAGTTTTCAACTCATTCATATAACCGTTGCTACTCGAGGATCAACAGCCAAACGCTACAAACACGCAACCAGTTGCTAGTGCAAATAAAAAGAAGGGTCCCTCAGTACTATAAGAAGAAACAACCAAACGGAAATTCTGCACAACAGCAGAAACAAACAAATCGTGCTTCAGGTACCTCTGTTCCTGGGCCGTCTAGCCAGAAACTCGCAAGGGCAAGCGAATTTTCAGGGTGTGATAAACAAAACAAATACCACGTAGTTCACTCCAAGGGGGGAGAGGGCGATGTTGGGTCATCAATATCAACATCTTTTGTATCAAATAATCAGTTTAATCATTTATCAGATCATTGTGAGACAATTGATTTTCCTATGAAACACACGGCCGAAAACCGGCCGAAAGCAAAAAAATCTGTGCAGGTTCCCGTAGATTTGCAACAAATTCATGCAATTATTAGTCAAAACGAGTTGCGACAACCTTACATGCAGTAAATTTGGACCATAAGTCATTCACTTTGTTCTTTGATTCTGGTAGTCCACGTAATATAATGGATTTAAGGACTCATCATTTACTCTTTTCAAATTTCCCTATAGAAAAGTCCGGAATAAGGCTCTCAGGCATTGGGAATAATGAATTAAATGTTGTGGGCGTAACTCCATGTACAGTACAAGGTCGGGGTAAGCGCACGTTTGCTGATACCTTTGTCGTTGTACAAAACATTAATATGTATCCCGCAGTAATTATCGGATACCCGTCTATGGGCACTCAAAATATTATCTTAGCACCTGCAAAACACGGCGTGTATATCAAAGGGAAATTCTATAGGTCTTCTAATACCCTAAAATCTGTTTTAGATAATAAAGAGACAGACAGAGTTGTCACTTACATTACGGAACCAATCACCTGTCTCATGAACCAAGAAATAATACAGGCAACCACAGAACTCTCGCTCACCCGTAATATCAGCTTGCACGCAAACTCTCGAGCCTAACGTAACTTCAAATATATTAGTGCGTGTAAAAAGAAAACTTGCCAGGATCTGAAACATCAATCCTTTCCGAAACTCTGAAAACACAAACGGATTTATCCGTCACACAAGCCGTTTATACAGTCGGCTCACAACAGCAATGTAATATCGAAGTCTGTAATCATTTGAATACCACTTTAGTAATCCACAAAAATCAACAACATATCTTGGATGCCGAAGTTTATAAACATCGCATTCTTACCGTAGCTGAGATAAATCACGCTCAATCCAGTCGCGGATGAAACCCTTTTGCAATCTATAAAGAACAAATCAATAAAGATATTCAAGAAGAAGAAATTCAGCAGAAATTTTTGAATCTGTTAACTAAATATCATGATGTTTTTTCCACTACGGATGGAACCTTAGGAAAAACGGATGTCATAGAGCATCAAATCAGGCTCAAGGACAAACAGAAAGTAATCTATGTACCTTCGTACAGACTTCCTATGAAATTTCAGAATGAGATAACAGAGGAAGTAGGTAAAATGTTAAAGGAAGGAGTCATTAGGAAATCAAACAGCCCTTATAATTTTCCGTAATAGTAGTACCGAAAAAAGATCGAACTTGGCGGATATTCGTAGATTTTCGTCGTTTAAACGAAGAAACAATCCCTGACAGATTCCCAGTACCATGTACCGATGATATCCTATCTTTACTAGGCCAGAATAAATATTTCACAAGCCTAGACTTACTAAAAGGATTTCATCAGATTCCGATGGAACAAGAAAGTATCCCATACACTGCCTCAGCACAGCCAGGGGACATTATGAATTTTTGCGTATGCCTTTTGGTTTACGTTGTGCTCCTATAACTTTTAATTTTACTCGTATGAAAATTTAAACGTCGTGTTTGGAGACTTGTTGGGAGATATCCTACATGCCTACATGGATGACTTAGTAATCTTTGCCAACACATTAGAAGAACATTTACGTAAATTGGAGTTAGTGTTACAAAGGTTAAGGCAGCATAATTTAAGGGTAAAGATAAGCAAGTGTGAATTTTTTAAAACAGAACTAGTCTATCTAGGTTTCACGGTTTCTAGTGAAGGTCTTAAAGTCGTCCACGATAAGGTGTCGGCTATCCGTAACTTTCCGATACCTATTAACGTCAAGGGAATACAGCAATTTTTGGGGTGCAGCGGATACTATCGCCGCTTTATCCGCAATTACTCAATCATAGCCGCTCCCCTAACCGATCTTATAAAAAAGGGCGTAGATTTCGTATGGTCTGAAATTCATCAACAGGCGTTCGATAAATTGAAAGATGAACGTGGTAGTTCTCCTATCTTGAAATTTCCTGACTTCAATAAGGAATTTTTCATAGCAACAGACGCCTCAGACCTAGGAGTAGGTGGGGTATTGCTTCAACAATATGATAGACAGTTTATCCCTATAGCTTTTTATTCACGTAAACTGAGACCTTCCGAAAGTAAATATGCAGTAATAGACAAGGAAGGGCTCGCTATTGTTAATTCACTCGTGCACTTTAAATTCATAATTTACGGTTATCCCGTCAAGGTTCTCACTGATCATAAGCCCCTAACCGACTTCTTTAAAGGCTTTAGTCACAGCCCCAAGCGAACTCGGTGGCACATGATCATTCAGGACTTTGGCGCGAGGATCGGGTATTTACCTGGGAAAGCAAATATCATTGCCTGACGCATTATCACGCAACCCCTCTCATCTTGTACCGAGCCATTAGCTAAAGAATTAAAGATATCTCAACCTCCATGCCCGTTGTTAAAACTATATCCGAACAGGAAAGATCTGGGCTGGAAGTGCTGAACTATTACAGACGGAACAAAGAAAAGATCCGCAAATAGAAAAAATCATCATTGCGTTAAACGGAAATCCGAAGGAAAAAGAAATACTAAAGTATAAGCAGCAGAATTATATCCTACAGGAAAATATCCTGTGTAGATCTGTGACGAGGAAAACCCGCAACACACCGCAGTTGAATAACAACCAGGTGGTGGTGCCTATCTCACTCATACCCACTGTCTTAAAATGGTTGCATGAAAATCCACTGCACGGACATCCGGGTTATACCTTGATGTCACAGAAAGCCAAATCCTTATTTTATTGGCATACGATGCTTAGAGATATAAAAAAGCACATAGCAAATTGTCGCACTTGTCAAGAATACAGGGCACACGAAGACACTGTCAGCCTAGGGGCTTACCCCGTGCCAAATCAACCCTTTGAAAGAGTACATTTAGATTTATTAACAGGATTTTACGAGTCAGACAGAGGAAATAAGCACCTCCTAGTAATTATAGACGCTTTGACTCGATATACAGA
Organism: Macrobrachium nipponense; assembly: GCF_015104395.2. Lineage (NCBI taxonomy): Eukaryota > Metazoa > Arthropoda > Malacostraca > Decapoda > Palaemonidae > Macrobrachium > Macrobrachium nipponense. The sequence goes on from NC_087213.1 coordinate 41,643,163, forward strand.
ACTTATAGCGCTTAAAACAAAAACCGCGGTTGAGTGCGCTAGGAAGTTTTACGAGTGCTACATTTGTAAACATGGAATTCCACACATCATTATCTCAGACTCGGGCGGGAGTTTCAATAATCATTTCCTTAACTCCTTGTGCGAATTCCTTAGTATAAAGAAAGTCAATACCATGATCTATCACCCAGAGTCTAATGGGCTAGTGGAAAGGGCAAATCGTAAGGTTTTAAACATTTTAAGGGTCAACTTAGGGGGGGCAGATCCCAACTGGGACATTGCCATACCTGCGGTACTAAGCACACTTAATCACTCGTATCACGTGTCTATTAAAATGACACCGCACGAGGCACTGTACGGTATCCCGGCCCGAACGCCTTTCCACATCTTAAAGCCTACAACTAATTTATCAAATCCTCTAAAGGATGTTATGGATTTTTTTTTGCAAGCATAAGTCGAGATAATATAATTCGTAAGAATTTAGAAGAAGCACAGATCCTAATGAAAAAAAATCATGATAAAATAGCTAAGCCAACTAGAACATAAGCCGTGGGCGATCAGGTATACATACAAGTATACGTGCGTAAAGGTTTAAATTATAAACTGACACCTAAGTTTGAAGGCCCGTTTAACATTTTAGAAAATTTAACGGCCAATAGAGTTAGGGTTCAAAATGTATCCAAACCCACTGATGTGAGAATAGTCCCATTGGCACATATCAGAATCTAAAGAAAGGTAGATGGAGTGAGGGAAAAAAATGGTTGTATTTATGAAACTTGTATAATAAATTATATATATATATCTATTAATCATATTGTATGTAAACCTATTCTTTTACGCGTGTTATTACATCTGTTTTACTCATTGCAGGTTTTCAAAAATGAATCTGTTATTGTTGGGAGTGATATTGTGTATTCAGACATCTTTGTTGTATGGAAAGAGTGCTAGGACTAAAGACATAGAATTTAATCATGGCTCGATTATCGAGAGAATCGATGATGTATTCATCGTGTCAAGTAATATTGTTATCGAGGTAGATATGCATGCTATTTTTTCTTACCTGAAGATGACGTCCTTAACTTAAAGAATGACCTGATGAGGTTTGGTATTTCCCTTAAGGAAATGCATGAACGTAATTTTCATGCTAACTCAGAGATTTCACTAGCTCAAACAACAAGCGTCGCAGAAATGTTGTCTTATGACATACAAAATAAAACCGCCGAGGCAGAAGAACTCGCTCGTGACCTGCTGATGTGGTCTGTGCGGCACAATACTCTTGAACGCCGCAACCCGCTTATTCTAGCTGGACTAAACATCTTAGGATCAGTTGCGAATTTAGGCTTAGGAATCTCAAATCGCCTCAAGATAAATCAACAAAATAAAAGAATTGAGTTTTTTGCAACACAAAACGGAACTGGCCTTATCAGAACTTCGCAGCCAGTTATCTCGATCAATCAAATAATGAATATCGTTAATGAACATTCAAATAATATCGATCAGGTCATGGAAGTTCAACATTTGCTGGCTACTTTAGCTTACTATAGTTCGAAAATAGATCATATCCGTGTGAAAATATCACATTTTATTGAAAAGTCAAAAGATTACGTAGAAGCAATTACGTTAGCAACAAAGGGTGTGTTATCTCCTCACCTCATGCCTATTAAAGATCTGACGTTAACTTTGGAAAACGGACGGGAGAAGCTAGGTTATATTCCTTTATTGGATGCCCATAAAGTAGAATTCTATTATAGCCTAATATCAGTCAGCGTAGAAAATTATAGAATTATGATCACAATTCCTTTTGATTCTTCCGATGCTTGGCAATCATACAAAATAGCACCGTTTCCTACTTTTATGACGAATAACTCAAATCCAGTAATATCCAATTTAACAGGGCATGTACTGATTTCTTCTGATAAGAAATCATTTACAGTCATTAAAAGACTTAGATAAACTCACTCACTGTTCAGAAGCCATGCAATAATTAAAATGTTTGTTACAGCCTGACTTCTTTTGAATTCTATCCACATATGCAAACGGATTCATGTGAGTTAGACATAGTGCTAAACGGCTCTCTCTCATACAAGCGAAGGTTGTCTGGGGAAACTTTATCCCTTTTACGGTAATACATTCAATTACAGGATGAATAATGGGTCCTGGATCCGTTATGATAAGGCGGAGGATTCGACGTCGTGTGTCCGGACACATCCACCGCCCATGCCCCTATCTTCGTAGCAGCCGATGGTTGTACGGGGACATCTACAAACTATACCGTTAGAGGGGTCAACACGATAATACGTGAGAAGGCGCTAGTTTCGCGAACTACACGTGGCTACAACAATCATCCCATCACTACCTCTCCCATACAACGCGCGAGTAGCTCATCGTCTGACGCAACTGGCTGAGATGACCCACGCGTCATCGACTTATGCAGGTGGAGAACATCTTCGCTACTACATTCTGCTAGCCGTGTTCAGCGTGACGGCCATATTGGTTATCGCCGTCAACATCTTTGCTTGGCGTAGCTGAGGCGTAAACAGAAGGATCTCCAGGGAACGTACTGGCCCGTCTGGATGACGTACCCGTTAAACTCAAGTCGTTTGCGTTTTAGGGCCAGCCTGAACCTGGCCACTTCAGTTCGGTGCCTAGGGAATTGTCTAGAATTGTGTTGTGTGTGAAAAGCGGTCCGTATGCTGGCAACAATGTAGGACAAGAAAGACTCACGCCTTTGCATTTGAACAGTTAAAGTATCTTCAGGGCGCCTAATAAATCATTATAGCCCAATATTATACATTAATATATTCCTAAAGGTATTTTTCGGGCACCCCTAATAAAATATCAGCCCTATATATTAAATTTCTGCAGAATTACATTGTTATACTATTATACAATTATATTTATCTATTATAAAGAGTGACAAGTACTCTTTAACAATTATCCATGATCATGCTATAATACATTATTTAGTAACCATTATTCTTAATCAGGTTACCTGTTATCATATTAATCATGTATACTGTTTTGATTTTTTACCATTTTATATTTTTGGGTACATAATCATTATTATTACCAAACATGGATCTATATTTTCCATGCATTTATCTTTGTTTATGAATATGTCAACAAGGGTATGTAACAGAATCTTTTTATGCATTTAATCACTTAGTATGTTACGAGCACGCTCCTATGAACAATGTTTAAAGTAATTTTTTTTTTGTTATTCAAGGCTTGAATAGGTAGCAGACCGAGCCTAATGTAAGAATTACATATATAAACCAGTGACCTGGGGTCATGGCATTAGGAGGGTTCTACGTGACCAAGCAGACCTTAGATTACGCTATGCACTGTCTGCAGTAGCCTGATCTAGCTCAAAGCTTTGTCAACATTTTTATGTTATGATAACTTTGCACAACAACTTCCATGGGAAGAGGTTGACCTGTTAACCTACGCCGGAAACTTGTAACTTCCGAGCCGGCGAACTACGTATGTGTTTTTATATGAATTGCTGAGATAGCTAATGTTCCGCTATCGACGCGATGCTTTAGAATGGCAGTTCCACGCCAAGAGTTAAACATATCGGTCGTCCGACCGAGCTGCATCTCCTAGTATGGAGTTACAGAATAAAGTTGTTAACTTGTTCAACTAGCCTGTTTGAATCATCTCCTCTAGACAAGAAAGAACCTCTCTACTAAGATATCCAAGGGAGATGGGAGGAACCAAACATTACTTACGGATAACAGCCGTAAGAAAAAAACAAAAAGTCTATCGCCAAGCGATAAGACATTAGATATGTACCGAAGGGGAAATTTTAGGTTGATAATAATTTCGTCCCCCCATGTAGCTTGAATTGATATATAAATGGATCACGGTTCGATGTGATAATTATTCATAACAAAAGGCCACATGCTGTCAAACGCTCGAATTGGCTAACATGGTAGACGGGGTTTCATATCGATTCTAATTACAAAAGCACCGAGATCGAGGGTGATTTGTAAGGTCAGAATCGATATGAACTTATAGCGTCTCTGTTGGCTGATTGGATAGCGTCACTGACTGTCCTGATTTCGTCCCCGTCCACTTGGACGGTGGTTCGATCCCATGGGGGGCCGAAATTATTATCAACTAAAAAATTCCCCTTCGGTACATATATGAAAATATATCATTTGGGAGGTAAAGTGAATTTAGATATTAAAGGACATTTGTAGCTTGAATTGATATATAAATGGATCACGGTTCAATGTGATAATTATTCATAACAAAAGGCTTCGTGCTGTCAAACGCTCGAATTGGCTAACATGGTAGACAGGGTTTCATATCGATTCTAATTACAAAAGCACCGAGATCGAGGGTGATTTGTAAGGTCAGAATCGATATGAACTTATAGCGTCTCAGTTGACTGATTGGATAGCGTCACTGACTGTCCTGATTTCGTCCCCGTCCACTTGGACGGTGGTTCGATCCCATGGGGGGACGAAATTATTATCAACTAAAAAATTCCCCTTCGGTACATATATGAAAATATATCATTTGGGAGGTAAAGTGAATTTAGATATTAAAGGACATTTGTAGCTTGAATTGATATATATGTATGTATATATATATATATATATATATATATATATATATATATACATATATTATATATTAATATATATATATATATATATATATATATATATATATATATATATATATATATATATATATATATATATATATATATATATATATATATATATATATATATATATATATATATATATATATATATATATATATATATATATATATATATATATGTATATATATATATATATATATGTATATATATATGATATATATATGTGTATATATGTGTATATAGTATGTATATATATATATATATATATATATATATGTATGTATGTATATATATAGTGGGCCCCCATATTTGTGTTCTCAACATTCGTGGACTCGCGCATTCCGGTCAGATTTCTCTATAGACCATATCTACCAATTATTTGCAAGAAATGCTCATATTCGCGGTTATTTTCTTAAAGAAATATATACAAATTCCTGTTTTTTCTATCAGTTTATATATATATATAATATATAATATATATATATATATATATATATATATATAACATAAATGCTTAAAACTGCCTGTTTTGTTAGTTAAAACTCAATAAAAACCAACCAAAAATGTTTTTTTATCCTTTTTTGGTAATAGTTTTATTACAAAAACTGCATTTATGATGAAACTCAAAACCAGGAATTTGTGGATATTTCTCATAGAAAATACCGTGAATATGCACATTTCCCATGAATGATAGGTAGATATGGTCTATGGAGAAATCTGAAAATGCCTGAGTCCACGAATGCTGAGAATGCAAATACAGGAGTCGACTGTAAATGTATGTATGTATGTATGTATATGTATATGTATGCATATATGTATATATATATATATATATATATATATATATATATATATATATATATATATATATATTTATATACATATTACTGCTAAATTTTACTTAACCTAGGGCTACTAATGTAGTATTGCTATACAGGTGGGCCTTGGTTAGCAGCAGGGGTTCTGTTCCTGGCCGCCGACACACAGATTTTCTTATGCTAAGCGATTTTGAAGTCTACGGCAGGTGCACACCTCCTTTTGAGTACTAGAGTAGTCAACAGCGCCTTAGACCTTTCAAACGGCGCCATAATCCCGCAATGGCGCAATAAGTAAAATTATATTTATGCAGTATAGTACTATAGAATTCACTGTAGTATTATAAATACTGTAAAGTGAAAAAAGCCTACCTTTAATCCTTTGGGTGTCTAGAGTATGTAAAGACATAATAAGGTTTTTTATAGTGTACAGGTAGCTGTAGTGTTCAAGTTACAATCATTCGATTTATGATAATCCGATTTTATGAAAGACCAAATTACAATAGCCTAACTTTATTCCATGTTCTAGTTAAACAAGTTGAAAAACAGCAAAAGTGAATGATGAGAGTATGGTTTTAACATTATACTCATTGCATAAATGTGTACAGCCATGAACAACTGAACAGAAACATCTTATTTTATAAGTAAAACTGAACTGTAAGATAACAACATCCGTTTGGCTTGTATTTCAACCATCAAACTATAGTAAACAATTACCGTAGCTGTTATAAATGATGTTATGTTGAATAGGACTGAGATATCTTAATGAAATAACTTTATTCACTATGGATCCAAGATCAATAGGGAAATATACAGTTAAATTTAAACCTAGTTGTAGCTGAGGCTGAGAAAACTGTTCAAGCTGCTAATGACCATTATCGTGCATCGGCAACAAGGATAAAACTCCAGTAGATGTATGCCATCAAACACAACCACAAAAAAATTGAAATAAAATAATTTTAATCAAAACTACTATGTTTGAAAGAACACATTTTACTGTTGGTTTCATGCCGATAAAAGATAAATAACGTAAAGTTTGTATTACGATGATATAAAGGAAAATTGCTGAGGGCGACTGCAAGGTAAGTTTGTTTTGCTGTAATGAACTCAAATCAGAGCAACTTTCTTCCTTCTAGTAGTGCACATGAATCTGAAGATACTCTATTTGTATGGGACAAGGTTTTTTACATTATACGAAGTGTTTTCAAGTCAAAATATCACTTAAAAACGTATTGTTTGTGAACAAAGTTTTTTTTCCGTTCAATATTTTCCCTTGATCTCTTCAAAATACTACAAGCTTTACATATTTATCTTTTATGGGAGTGAAAACAGTAAAATGTGTTCTTTCTTGCCCAATAGTTTTAATTAAAACAAGTTTCTCTCAAATTTTGTTGAGGGTTGAGTTTGATGGTACTATACCAAAGTTTGCGAGTTTCATCCACATTGCTGATGCACGATAATAGTCATTAGCAGATCAACATTCTTTCCTCAACTTCAGCTAAAACTTATAGATTAAATTTAGCAGTATATGCTCTTGCCATCTTTTCTCCATAGCGAGTAAGGATATAGAAATGTAAAAATATATCAGTCCTATTCTCCTTAATGTTATTTGTAACAATTACGGTAATTTTTTACTACCGTACGATGATTGAAATAAAAGCAAAAAGCTGTTGTTATGGATTCCATTGTTCATAGCAAATCAGCTGTTTCTGGCTGCATGCATTTGCAAAACAAGTATATCATTACTAACGATACTTAGGACATTCTTTTTTACTTTTTTAAACTTAACTAGAAGATGGGATAGATAAAGAGAAGGAGGAAAAGGGGTTAGCTTAATTAACTAAAAAAAGAATAGATAAAGAGGAAAAGAAGTAAGCATATTGCTATTTGGACTCATAAAATTTAACTCGCATGATATGTGAGATACGTGATAAAATAATTCTTTAAAGTTGAAAATTTGGGGGTCGCATGATATGCGAGATCAAGTGTTACACAAGTATATACAGTAAGAAAAAACACAACAATGGAAAGAGAAGTTGAAAATGACTATTATTTACACCTTGTGGGGCCTCTTTTACATGACAATCATAAATTCTAACAAGTTATACGTTTCTTCTCATAAAATAAATTTATTTTATTTTGTAAAATTATAATAATAGCTCATGCAATATCAAAACAGATAAGAACTAAAATGAATAACAGATTCTGAGCATATTTGTTGTAAAATATTTACTATGTACATTTACCATGATCAAAGATGCAGAAACTTTTTTGGATCATATATGTTTTTACTAATATTTCTTTGCACGTTTCCTTGCAAAATTACAATTCTAACTAACTTACTATAAAAAAAAAGGTAAGAATTAAAACCAACAACAACCGCTGGGTATAATTATGAGTAAATATAAATAAGACGTCTGGTGAGAGAGTGGCAGTACGTCTCTTTGAAGTCAAGTACAGAACTAACTCTCTCATGAGGCGCCCACTTTATCTGAACTAGTCTAAAAGCTGCCCAATAGTGAATTTATGGGCTATAGAAGTAATGGCATCTCTTTCTCGACCAATTCCCCCAAAATCGATGGTGCATAATATTGTTACTCACGAGTAAATCCGTCAACCACCCAAGACCTGCTATTACGACTCATTATTACATTCATCCTTTAAGGGTTAAACCAACAGCAATCCCTGGGTATATTCATGAGCATATGAGGAAATAAATACAAAGATGTCATGGGATACTGAGGGACAATACATTCAAGTCCCAAGGGATACTGATCTCCCTCTATCCTGAGCTGAGCTACTGCAGTTGCCACAAGTCATTTATGGACCACTGAAGTCCTATGAACAGCTCTCCCGCTAAATTCACCCTAATCATAGGGTGTGTAATATTAATACTCATATGAGTTGGCCTGTCCATCACTCACAACCTATTACAGATACTCATAAGAAGATGCCCATTCCTTGAGGGTTAAACAGCATATTGTTAGTACACTGAATCATATAAGTTATGTATGAATTATAAGATGTACATATTTCTACATATTTTGGTTTCTAACATCTGATTTCATATGCTTAAAAGGTTTCCCCCACACAGCGCAAGGAAACTGATTCCCAGATTATCATGCTTAAAAACCCACAATAAAAGCTAATGCTTTAACTGGTTACCATTTTTAGAAGTGGAATTAGTCAATCAACTGAAAGACACAGATCTCTAGTGAGGTGTGGCACTAAATTTGAAGAAGTCACAAACATGCCCTTAAGGAGTCTGATGGTAAAGCACAATCACTGCCGCAAACAGAAGGAGTTAAAAAATGACGTTATTATGATATAACAAAGTTTCATGTATACTTACCTGGCAGGTATATATATAGCTATATCCTCTGTCACACTGGCAGAATTTTCAAAACTCACGGCAACCGCTAGATCACTGGTAGTTCAGGTGATCACCACCCCGTTCCCATGGCACTGGCGCTCGGAACCATTCCCATTTTCATCAGATTTTCTCTGAACCCTGTCTCCTGAGGGGAGGAGGGTGGGAATTTAATTATATATACCTGCCAGGGAAGTATACAGTGGTCCCCCAGTATTCGCAAGGGATGCGTACCAGATCCCCCCTTGAATAGTTAGAACCCGCGAATCTTTGAACCCCTATAAAAACGCTAAAAACAGCCTATTTTGTTAGTTAAAACTCAAGAAAAACCACTAAAAATTTTCATACTTGGTTTTTTTAATAGTTTTATCAAAAAAGTGCATTTTATGATGAAATTGATAAAAAAAAACAGGAATTTATGGATATTTCTCATAGAAAAATATCGCGAATGTGCAAAATTTCCGCGAATAATGCAGGGAAACGTTCCCGAGAGAAATCCGCAAACGTGTGAGTCCGCGAATCTGGAGAACGCGAATACGGGGGTCCACTGTACATGAAACTTTGTTATATCATAATAACGTCATTTTCATGTACGACACTTACCTGGCAGGCATATATATGGCTGATTGACACATTTGGAGGTGGGTCAAAGACGGCAACATCGTTAGAGTTTAAAACTTAAAAATAAATTTTAAAGTACTCCTTGGTTCCTTACCTGCTAAGGTAGCTGACTTCATAGGTCCTGCCTCTTAGCCTGCTTAACCTTAGTAGCTCTCAACTAGGACGTGACCTGAATGTTGAAGAAGCTATCAAAAGGGTCTGACAACTGGACGTGGCCAATGCGTTGACAGAAAACCCTAGTCCTCTCTTACCACGGGCCTTCATGCTAGGAATTGTTAGACCACCTGAACAACACACACACACCACCACTAACAAATCGACTTCAAAAGACTGAAGAGGGAATATACCCTCTCGGACAACCATAAAAACACTATAACCTAATTAAAAACCCCCTAGCATGTAAGTAGGTTATGGGGTGGAAACTCCTTTGCCCAATACTGCCCCTGAGGAAACATAAGGGCCCAACGTTTGACAGTTGTCAAAAGTTGTCTTGACGTCTCTTAGATAATGGGACGCAAAAAACTGAATTGGTCCTCCAAAACGTAGTCTCTATAAAATTCTTGAGAGCCATATTTTTCTTGAATGCTAATGATGTAGCTACCGCTTTAACTTCGTGCGTCTTGACTTTAAGTAGTCCGAAGCTTCCCTCTTAGCAAAGCATATATGCTTCTTTAAATAGTTCACTTAGGAAGAAGATGATAGCATTTCGTCATGGGTCTACTAGGCTCTTCACTGAACACCAAAGAGATCTTGAGGTGCCTCTAATACTTTTGGTTCTTTCCACATAATGGCGCAAAGCCCTTTCTGGACAAAGAACTCTTTCCTGTTTCTGACCCACAAGGTCGGACAGACCCATAATTTTAAAGGAACTTGGCCAAGGATTAGATGGTTCTCGTTCTTGGCCAAGAAGTCCTCCTGGAACGTGCACACTTCCTTGTTGTGTTTCCAACCTATATCTTTAATCGCCTGAAGTTCGCTAATTCTTTTAGCCGTGGCCAAAGCAACTAAAAAGATGGTCTTCTTCGAGATATCTCTCAAAGATGCCTTTCTTATAGGCTCAAACTTATTAGTGCCTAAGAACTTCAGTACGATATCCAGATTCCAAGAAGGGGCTCTACATAGACGCTCCTTCCTTGTTTAAAAAAACCTGAGGAGGTCTCTAAGATCCAAGTCATTGGAAATATCTAAGCCTGTGTGTCTAAACACCGCGGCCAGCATACTTCTGTATCCTTTGACCGTTTGATTTGACAAACCTGCTTCCTTCTTCAAATACATGAGGAAGTCTGCAATTTGGGTCACAGGTACTGGATGAAGAAACCTTCTGCTTCTTGCACCACTACGGAAGGTCTCCCACTTCGACTGGTACATCATAGTTGAGGCTCTTCGAGCTCTAGCCACTCCTTTGGCCGCTTCTCTAGAAAACCCCCTCGCTTTGACAAGTCTTTCGATAGTCTGAACGCAGTCAGACCCAGAGAGAGGATGTTCTTGTGAAACCTGTCGAAGGGAGGTTGTTTGAGTGTATCTACTCTTGCGGCCAGTCTTCTTGGTGTGTCCACTGTCCATTCCAGTACCTCTGCAAACTAAATTTGGGCTGGCCAGTAGGGAGATATGAGATTAAGTTTTGTCCCGTAACTCTCCCTGAACTTTTTCATGACCTTTCCTAAAACCTTGAACGGGGGAAAGGCGTAAGCATCCAGACCCGTCCAATCGCATTCTCCTATCCCCATGCAGTGAAGTTCTTCTCGGTAGTGGATAGGACACTGACACTACATGGTAGGTGTCGATGGTATGGGTACTGGGACAAGCCATTAGGATGAAGTAATGATTGATCTGGAACCACCGAACTAAGCCCACAGCGAAGTTCGTAACTGACTCGGGCGCTCTGACAGCGGCCAACTGACTGCGTTTGGTAGCGAGGCAAGTTGTCCAAGCATCCGAGCAAGTCCCTTGACCTTCGCCCTAAAAGGGTTATGCCGAGAGACTAAACAAATCGTATTTGTTTGTCACCGATGCCAGACGGCGAGGAGATGCTTCTTTAAAGGCATGAGCCCAACAGGCGAAAGTCAATTGCCTTTTAGAGACCGAGGTCCCCGATGGCAAGACTCTCATAGCATAGTTGAATCTCAGCTAAGGAGAAACGACACTATGTAACGTTGAAGACGAAGGTGGACAGAGAATACAACCTATGTCTTTACAGCCGAATCGAGAGAAGAATTCTCAAGATTCTGAACCTGTGCTTACAAATGGCTGAAAACGCTAACCGCTATTTCATTGCTGTCCGGTGAGGAGTCGTAGTTGCAAAGCGGGGCGCTTTTCAGTAATGAAAACACAGGGAAGTACTGCCTGAAGAAATGCTTCTCATGAGCTGAACATTTGGAAGTAGAGCTGGCAGGTCGAGGAGTAGGCGATGTCTTCCAATACATCTGTTAATTCGGGGTGAACAATGAACAATTGCACACCTATGAATATGAAATATTTTGAAGACAAACTCAGATGTCTGCAAAAATCATTCGCATTATCGCATTGCGATGCAGCTGGAGACTAGTACAGACTTCTGTTACCGTGCGGTAAACAGAAAGATGAAAGAGTCCAAGAGATATCTCTGTTGAAAATTTTCGCAATGTCGAAGGCGATGACATCGAGCGTCACAGCAGTAGATGGTCATTCAAGTATGCAAGAATCCCCGTTAATCAGAGACCTAAGTCCGTGATTGTTGGACAGAGATACGGTTCGGTAGTCAATCAATGCAGGGGAGAGAGACATAACCGACCGTGCATCTCGGAGAGCTAGATGGTACTGAGCTGCTTTCAGGCAGTTCAATACACAGCAGCTCTCGCTAACTCGTCATCCTGAGTTGCCAGGTAACCCATTCCACAACGGAATGCGTTCGGCTAGAACCATCGAGCATAAAAATACGCTTGAACAATTATATTTAAACGAAACGGATTTCGGTAAATACAAAAGCTGATTTGGTGTTGTTGTGACAATACCAATTATCTAAAATCAAAACTGGTAACTCCTGGGAGTTTGCAGGCAGCCCCGAGTTGCAGTTCAATTAAGATACTCGTAGTCTCGGTCACAATCCGTAGAGTTAACTACGGCATGCGCCTACACCCCGGACAATTCAACTGCTTAACAGAATCATGTCGCGAGGGTAATATACGTAGTATATTTGTAGGTTTCTGTACAACGACCTCCATCCTAAATTCTTTTCCCCTCGAGGGATGAGAATAAGGATTGGAGATCGACCGCCTTCGTTCTCTAGTCAAGAGAGTAAAGGGGAAGTCTTCCCCGAAGGAAAGCTTCAATGGTGAACAGAATACCGAAGACGACATTTCAAGCCAAACTGAACGTTCCTGTCCGTTCTTCTCTATTCCAGGTTGGTCGCATACTGTGAGAAATTCTTCCTTCAGCAGCCGTCTTCTTCCAAATGCTAGAAATTCCAGGAATTCGAGCATTCGGCGAGGTTCCCGATTATCGTGGTAACAATTATCGGGGATTCTCGTCTCGCTCACTTTGGACTGTGGTCTCGCCTAAGTGTTTGGAGATCATAAAAAAAAATTCGAACACTCTGAGAATGCTAGATAATCCGCAAAGTGGAATGCCAGCTTGTTCGCCCCATCTCTCAGGGCTTTGTCCATACAAGACATAATACTCCTCGGAACTCCTAAGTCAGTAGATCCTTTACCATCCAAGGTACGAGCCAACACCCCAAAAGACCAGTCGAAGAAGTTGAAAACTTCCAAAGTCCGATAAATGCCCTTCAACCGATGGTCAAACTCCGAAGACGTCCACCAAATCTTGCCCGAGTGTAAGGCATGTCTACTAGAACTGTCAACGATATTGGAGAAGTACTTCTGGGAGGAGGCAGGAACTCCCAGGCCAAGACTTTCCCCCGTAGCATACCACACTCCCGACTTCGAAGCCAACTTGGCTGGAGGGAAGGAGAAAGAAGTCTCCCCTGCTTCCCTCTTTTCCTTCAACCAAGCATTAATCCGGTGAAGCGCTTTCTTGGCCATGATGGAGAGAGTCATCTTCAAGAAAGAGGACTTCTAGGGGGTTTTGGTTTTTGTATACTGCGAAAGGGGGGACAACGGTGCTGAAGGTTGAAACTCCCCTTCGAACCGAGACAGGAGGGAATTCGTCAGTCTCTTATAAACAGACGATGGCACTTCCGCATTTCTCTCATCTTCAGAAATAAAGCCTTCTACGTCCTCTTCCGCTGAAGAAACATCCTGGATGCCGAAGTCCTGCTGTAAACTAGCAGCCAAATCTGGCTCCAAGACTTGTTTGGAATGAGACTGTGGGATCGCGTCCTGATGAGAAAAGTCCCGGTCTTGGGGAGGAGGACGGGTCAATATCCTGCCGTCTGCGTCTTGTGTCCACCGCGTGAGTTGCGTCAACCGGACGTTTTTCTAGCTTTCTCTTGCTTCCTGCGCTGTTGAGAGATCGTCTGTCTTCGATGGCAAACTGCGTCCTATTTCCCGAGAGTACGAAGGACGAGAAGGAAGCGGCAAAATCTTGTCCTGCGTCCTCTTGGAGGTGTTGACGGGGAGAAACTCGTCTTTACGTCTGGAGGAAGGCTGATTGGTCGTTTCCCAAGACTTGACAAGATCGGCTAACTTAGCCTGCATCTCTCTCAAAAAGTTCGTAATGTGTTTCCCGACGGATCGCACGAGAAGGAGGAGAGCGAAGACGAGCAGAGCTGAGATGAGGAGGAGAGCGGTAATGAGGTCTATGAGACGGAGAGGAGACAGGGGAGCGCACCCACGATGAAGGAGTCTCTCTAACTGGAGAAAAGCCGCCAACAGAACGTCCTGCGTCCTCTCAAGAAAGATACGTTCTCTTCTTCTTGACGGGGATTGTGTCCTCATCAGCACTCGACGCTCGGGACTATTCCATCCTTCTTGAGCATAGCAAAGTTCATCCTGAGACAAGGATGGTCTGTATGTCCTGTTGAGGGGACGCGATTCCTCCAAATAGCGCCGTTTCCTGCATGATGTAGAGTTATCGGAGGAGGACAAACACTTCCCAGTAATGCATTTTCTATAGCGTACTGCTGCAGCCTGGGACGCAACAACAGGACTGCCTGAAGGAACGACTGATCGTGTGAAAACCCCTCTCGCCTCCCTTCGACTGTCGACATACCTTCTCCCTTGGGTCTGGGAGCTTGGAAGCAGTCTAGGTCTAGGAGCACGAGAGACGGTCAGCCGCCTCCTCCACAACGCTGTCACTAACATTAAATACACCCACTTTATGCGATAAACGCTGCATCTGATCGCCTATCAAAGCAAGGGCAGCAAACACTTACACATATTGTGAATCCTCCTGTATCTGATCGCCGTCTCCTCAGATACAGCAGCGGGCGCAGGAGAAACCTGGGGAGAAGGTACTACAGGTTTTACTTGGGAAGGAGCTGGAGAAGAAACAGTAATGGATTAATTCAAGGCTTTGCATGATGAACCCGATCTTTCACTCCGATACACTGATCTTCTAACATGATCTTTCTCGAATCTTTCAATATTTTTAGTGAGAGTTTTCCACTCTTTCTCAGTCAAATACTCTTTGCACCTATTCTCCCAAGTAGACACAAACTGTCTACACTTCTTACACCCAGTGTGAGGGTCTACCAAAGCTTTCGGTAGCCTCACTTTACATCCTTCTCACATACGGTTCGGCTGGCAGAGAAAATCTGATGAAAATGGGAATGGTTCCGAGCGCCAGCGCCACGGGAACGGGGTGGCGATCACCTGAACTACCAGTGATCTAGCGGTTGCCGCAAGTTTTGAAAATTCTGCCAGTGCGACCGAGGATATAGCTATATATATACCTGCCAGGTAAGTGTCATACATGAAACTAAAGATATCATGGTACTTCCAGATATACCAACGGTCACAAATTACTACTTGATAAACTGTATTCTTATCTTCACAACAATAATTTGTAAATTCAAGAACTTACATCTTCTGGGCACAATTCATAGGCTCTTTCAAGGGTAGATCTTGCACTTGGAGAGCGCTCCAAGAAGTAGCCATTGCTCGTTTCATTACTCTGTGCAGGAGGAGACCAGTTATTAAAACCATACTGTTGATTTGCTGCTGCGTATGGTCGGCGATCCAATTCATCATTGAGCCAATCAACAGCCCAAGTCCACTTGCGCTAGAAAGAAATAAATTATCTGGTTAATAAAAGTCTTTCCCTATTAATCATATACATACAAATATTTTTTTTACTATAACGTACAGCTACAGACACTGAGAGCTGAAGGCCAGTGCTGAGTTTCATTACAATTTGGATAAGTACGACAACCAATTTAGTTAAATTTACTCTGACTCTTAAGACAACCACACGCTATATAAGTAATCCTACAAATTTCCGCATCAACAGAGCTAAGGGCCCATCAGATGATGTTGAAATCCAGATAATGGAGAGTGTAAACAAAACCTATGGGTGTGCCAGGGCGAATTCCCACCTTCCTCACCTAATATTGTCAATGCAGGCAGACCCTAGTTATCAGTGGTGGTTCTGTTCTCAGCGCAGTACTGATAAGCAAAAACCGCCATTAACCGAAACTCGGGGAATTTATGGTGCTTATGGTGCCAAGTTTTGGTTAATGGCTTCTTCTATGTTTGGTATATTATGCTGCCATAACTCTACTATGAGCCCTATAAACAAGTGTCAAAAAACTGATCGTCAATAACCGAGTCCACTGATAACCAGGGACTGCATGTATGTACAAAAATAAAAATATGAATTGCAGTAATACTTTCCTTTCTTGTAGTATCTAAAAAAATTCTCCTAATTTACTTAATGGTAGGCTCAATTACCTGATTCTGAAAACATAAGCATTAAGTAAATGCCTATTGCGTACAGTATAAATGGATCGAGTAAATAAAATATCTGTTTCACTACCATAACTTTTATCTTAAATACAGCTACAATAGCCTAGGTGACTTATGCAAATGGATACTGTGCGTATAACACATATCCTTGGAAAATATTTCACACATTTTGTATCTCATGTATGTTAACTGATGAGAAAGTTGCTAAAGGCTGTCTCTGGTTAACAACAGGGGTTCAGTTATTGGCCAGTAACCGGTAACCGAAAATCAATGTTATCCGAATAAATGGCATTTAGGATGCTGAAAATACCTACGGATCCACTTAGCGATACTGTTAAGAGTTAAGAGACTTTTAAGCGGTTTATTGGCAGCAATAAACTGTCTAGTGGTGGCAAAAATCTGGTTAACATCATTAGCCAAGGCCAATAAAGCTGAAATGCTGTCAGCTGATGCTGACGTTTACCAGGGACGTCCTGTATATGAATATACATTAATGGTGATAAAACCATGGTAGACTGGCTGTGGAAAAACACCAGGAGGCTACCAAACTACTGAAATCATTTATGCGACAGATAAAAGATGATGGGTGCGTTTTTCTATTTTTCTTTTGGTGTAGTTATGCAGTATTTTTTAATTGAATCTTACTTCTCTATTATGATAGCTGTATTTCCTGTGTCAGGCGGAGGACGAGATAGTAAACAATTAATAGGATCATTTAGTTTGAACCATCTAAAGGCAGTCCCCGGTTTCTGGCGGACTAGGCTAATGACGATCCAGTTTTTCTGGGCTTGTCTAGCACCGTAAAATCGGTGATTTATGGCCAAGTAACATACCCACCAGAGGGGCCAGCCATTCACTGAAACTTGGCACCATAAATCTCCAAGTTTCAGTTAATGGCAGTTTCCACTTATCAGCATCCCACCAGGAATGGAAGGAACATCTGCCGATAACTGGGGACTGCCCCTAAATGTAAATTCGGTAAACAAAGACAAAATAACATACTGGGCATTTAAAACATAACCTAATACAGGCAGTACCTGGTTATCAACGGTCTTGTTTGAGAGTGCCATAAAATTGATGATTTAAAGGGCCATAATGGGTGGAGTTTTGGTTATTGGCACCATAACATACCTAACAGAGGTGCCATTAACCAGTTATCAGCCATATGAAAGATTGAATGACCAATGATACACAAGTATATTACAGCATATTTCATGATTTACTAATTTTGCCCCATTGTAGAAACTGTGTACAACACAATGTTTTTGCCTTTTTAGGGCATGGTATTTCTAATGATAACTGTCAAAAGCACATTCATTTTCAAAACAGTAATAAAGGGTAGTTGATTATTTTCTGTTTTATTGGAATAATAATTTTTCATTTTGCCTCATAACATAATAGCTTTACTTGATTGCCTGTGTGTGTGTTCACTCTGTATATATATGGCATTCCATCAGTGTTGACATCACAGTAGCACTAGACAAACTATTCCAGATTTCACCTGTAGACATGATAGAACTCCAAACAAAACTGAGTTTTCATTAAGCCTAATTTCTGACAATGACACTGTTTGCAGCAGCAGCCTGCCTATCTGATATGAAATTAAAAAATTGCAATATTTATAAAAATCTACTCATTAGTATAACTATTTCACTTACCTTCAGGTCACCATTAGAATGAAGCATTTGCTGTGCTGCAGAACACGTGGAAAACAATGCTACCATACACTTTATACACTGATATGCTCTCTTTTGATAATGATTTTTGCTTCTTTGTATAGTATCAAAAAGACCTTCACGATCGTCAGGAATACCTATAATAGAAAAAATGCTATAATATAGGCATTTACTATAAAAATGCTCATTACATTTATGTACAAATGCAAAGACTATTCCATACTTAATAGCAGCTTTAAAAATTTTGGAGGCCCCCAGGTTTAAAGTACTCAAAAATAAAATCGGAAGAAACATAGGTAAGGAACAACTGGCTTTATGAATTTCCTTTAGCTCATTTAGAAAGGTTTGCCACATTCAGATACATATTAAAAGGCTGACATTGTCTGTTACATTGTTCATCTGTAATCTGATCTCAAAACTCATGGAAATGGTCATATGATAAACTTTTGATAAGAGCAGAAAATTTTATTACTCTCTTACTGAGGCCATGAATGTTGGAAATTTATTTGCCAACATTCTACTTGACTATCAGTAAAAGCAACCCCAATTTAATTAATTAATTGAAAACTAGATCAAATTCACCAACCACCCTTTTCCTTTTCCTATTTAGTATATAATTTAATCAAAATGGAAAAAAAAATAAGCTGAATTGCTGCATGGGGTTAATTCTTCTTTCTGTGGCAGAACTACAGTTTGAATACTGTGGAGTACAAACATTTCCATAATCTTGAAAACTGCTCTAAGTAGTACGCCTTTTTCCTAAGATATACATAACTTCTCACCCTGCAACACAACTGGACCTCTGAAACCCTTTTGTACTATTCATTTCAAGTATGCAGCTCAGTTACAATGCCCAATGCTGGTGGTCATTATTCATTATGTTGCAAAATTAAGGACGTCTCCCTAAAAGTTTTATAAATAAAGTTGTTCATCATTAGTATATCTGTACATTATTTGAAGCTCTGCTTGTTACTTTATCATCACAAGAAAATTTACCTACAGAAAGTCTTTAGAAAGTTTACTTAAGAAATTCATGGTTTCTTGGTCTGTTCCATATGAAAGTGTTCTCATTTTGAACAGGACTAACATAAAATATGACCACTGATTCACATTCCAGGCCTTGATAGGGCTGGCTCTTTCGAGACACTGAAATTCGAACCACGTTAGAAGAGCCCAAAGGAGGTTTAATAGAACCTGCTAAGTACTGCACACTTCAAACTGAAGATATTAGAACTTTGAAAAAACATGACCAGTTTTTGAAGAATAGTTCTCAAAGTTATAGCTTTCTGACTTCCTTTTCCATAAATAGCCTGAAACATACCTGACAGTTAAAATGAGTTCATCCCCATTATGCGCCTCAATTTTTAAAAGATAATTTTTTGGTATTAAATGAACACAGAAAACACACAAGATACAGATAAAATTTTAGTATGTCCTGTTTAAAAAAAATTACATCCATCATAAAATTGTCCATACTTGGCTACTCACCAATATTTAAACCCTTACCCTTAAGAGCATTATGAATCCTATGATTTTGCCAAGAATCTTCTAGCAGCAGCATATGTAAAAGGAGATCTAAATATGGTCTCAACTCATAAGTGTAAGAGTATGCAATTTGCCACAAAAGCTCTGAGAGCACAGTTGATGAGAACAGTGGATTTTCCCAGCAGCAAAATTTCAGTAATTTCACAGTGTCTTCTGAGGCATTGGCATCCTCAATTATTTTCTTGACATACCTGTAATTAAAGAAAATAAAATTGGTACATTCATATATGTAAGCTCAGTACAAGGTATAAAGTTATAACCATTACTCTTAAGATATCTATAAACTTCTACATTCCAAGCGGTCTCCAAACAATTACTGATTATTTAAGAAATTACAGTCCATAGAAACATTTTGTTCTTGAGAATCAATTATTCATCCACAGCCTTCTTAGCAATAACAAGTTTACAGCAGCACGACTATGATAGATCATGAAAGAAGCAGGTCTTTCTAAATGTGCTCTGTTCATTAACCACTGACTATTGGATAAGGTTATTGCACTCCTGTCCAACACTTTCACTTACTTTGACTGAAGAATATGGATTATCAAAATAAATGTTTTACTTATTACATTTAAGTTAACGAAAATCTTCAAATGAATATTGTTGTATGAGGATTGTGGTAACATATTGAGACTGAAATCATTTTTGGAAAATTTCTATGAAAGGCTCAAAGAGCATCCATTTCCAATTCATGATTTTTTTGTGATGACATTAGCAAATTACAACTAAGCTGTGAAAACCCAAATACGGCAGGGCAACTAGGACTGATAGACTTATTACATTATACTGCAGCAAAACCTATCCTATTATAAGATTTTAAAGCTCTTAAAATAAACTGCTTCATGTGAATCTTCAAGTTCTGAATGTACAATGATGGGTTGTTTTTTGGTATTCATGGTTGATACATAACTTCTGGTAAATAGTACAAATAAGTATACACTAGTACCATATGTAAAATGCTGATGCAGTGGAATAGCAGTCACATACAAACTTTACAACAAACAAAATTAATTAGCTATGACAGACAATAATGGTAAACAATAATGAAAATGGTCAATTTCAACCAGGCAACAATAGTGAAAATATCCTTAACCAACATGCACTTCAATCTCATAACCTAGTTGCCAGTTTACAATGGTTAAACAATGTAGACTTGTTTGGATTCACTTTGGGGCAGAACTGACCTGTGGGCTATAGGCAGCAATGCAGTCTGTCCTTATTATTATTATGATAATAACAAAGTTTTACTTGCATTTCAGCTATTGTACGATAGTAAAAAATTACCGTAGTTATGTTACAAAAGACGTTAAATAAAACAGGACTTAAATATTTTTGCATTATATGTATTACCTTTATTTGGTATGGAGAAAATATTGGCAAGGAAATATAGAACTGCTAAATTACAGCTGCAGTTGTAGCTGAAGCTCAGAAAACAAAATATTCACACTGCTAACGTCTAAATTATCGTGGATCAGGAACACGAATGCATTTCTACTGCAAATAAAGGAATGAATCTCTGAACTACGTTCCATTCGGCAACTAAAGATAGCGATGATATCGGTAAAATGCGATCAGCTGACTATTTTAAGACTGTAAACAAAACTAGAATGCAAATGAAGCATCATCGTTCTGTTAATATAATGTAATATGATAATACATGCAATAAAAGTACAGTAAAACAAGTTTTATTAAAATTATCATTATTCTCAATACAACTTAAAAGTACAGTAAAACAAGTTTTATTAAAATTATCATTATTCTCAATACAACTATTATTCGACTTTTGCAAGTGACAACCTAATTGTAGTCTCCTCTCTCTCTCTCTCTCTCTCTCTCTCTCTCTCTCTCTCTCTCTCTCTCTCTCTCTCTCTCTCTCTCTCTCTCTCTCTCTCTCATCAACTGTAGCATAATTATACTCCTCCAGTAAAAAAATTCCGGTTTTTAGAATTCTGGATGAAGCGATTATTGTAAACATATGACATAAACAACCGAATTGAGGACATTCTCAGGCAGGACTCAGATTTATACATGGTAAGCTTAGATGTCGAATCCTTGTTTACAAACGTCCCAGTGGGAGGAGTTATTGATATAATATTAAACTTTTCCCTGATCAAGATGCAATCTTTAATAATTTTAGTAGAGTGTTTTTTAAACAACTTATAGAACTGTCCATGCTGGACACGAACTTTGTCTTCAATGGCATTTTATACAAGCAGACTAAAGGGATGGCCATAGGATCACCATTGGGTCCAATTTTTGCTAACATGTTTTATGTGCTCCCTGGAGGAGCACATAATGGAAGAATGTCCCACTAGGTTCCGTCCCCTATTTTATCGGAGATACGTTGACGAAACGTTCGCCCTGTTTCATTATGAATGCCATGCAGAGTCCTTTCTGGAGTTCGTCAACCGACAGCATCCAAACATAAGGTTTTCTATTTATAAAGAGGTAAATAATAGGCTTCCCTTCCTTGATCTTAGTGTTTCCAGAGGTGACTCAGGCTTTTACACAGGTGTGTATAGTAAAAAATTTACTGGTTTGGGAATGAATTTTTACAGTTCATGTTTCTTTAATTTTAAACGGAACTCTATTTTAACCCTCCTCCATAGAGCTTATAATCACTCATCAAACTGGATGAGCTTTCATGACGAAATATCCTTTCTGGCGAGATATTTTAGTAATAACTGTTTTCCTTCACACATTGTTTCAGATCTCTAGACAAAATGTTAAGGGAAAAAATGGTGCATTCAATGGTGCATTGAACACCTGTATCTACTGTGCACGTTTCCCTTTCGTGCATGATGATACCTTCAGGAGAGCATGCACATCCATTATTCAAAAGAGGTTTCTGGGTGTGGACCTGCAAATTATCCCCAAAAATCCCTTAACTATTGGATCTCTTTTTAGAGTCAAAGACTGACTCGGTCCTCTGTTTTCGTCCAGCGTCGTATATAAATACACTTGCCAGAGATGTGATCACGGGACATACGTGGGATGCACAAAGAGGCTGTTGAAGGTTCAAATAGATTCCCACAGGGGCATAAGCCATAGAACAGGTAGTAGGCTATCTAATCCAAACCAATCTAACATACGTAATCATTAAAAAACATGTAAAACCTATATTGACAGCAAGGATTTTTCCATCTTGAGCCAAATGTGGAACAACAACGACCTGACAATCTTAGAATCTATAATTATCAAATGACTGTACCGTCGTTAAACACCCAAATGTCCTCTATAAAATTGTTCATAGCATAGTTTGGGCAACTGGTTTGCCTCACTGTTTTTATTTTTGTTAGTCTTGCTCTTTCCTTTGTATAGGTAGGTGTTTTAAGATTTTAGTGATGTCCGATTATATAAAGATATATACACATTATATATAATAGATATATTAGATATATAATATATATATTATAGAGATAATATATATATATAGAATATATGATTAATATACAGGCGGTCCCCGGCTTACGACTGTTCCGGCTTACGACGTTCCGAGGTTACGACGCTTTTTCTTAAATATTCAATGGAAAAATCCGTCCTGGGTTACGACGCTTGTTCCGAGGTTACGACGCTGACGCTTCCGACGCTCCGAGTAAACGACGCTTTTAAAAAACGCATGCTATGATAAAAATCCTTTATAGTTTAGCACAGTATATAATAAAAATATGTTTTTGGTTACATTACAACAAAAATTTTGAGGTTATGATGATTTTCGATTTTTTTTTTTTTTTTTTTTTTTGGTTTTGTCGTTATTTTTTAAATTTTTTTTAGTGACGCAGGAAACCACCGCATATGCGGAACTAGTTTCCGAGCGAATGAATACACTAGCTTGGGATGCGCAGTTTAAAACAGTCCAAAAGAACAAATAATGAAAAAATCATTGCTTGTTTCCAGTACATAATTAAAAAAACTAAGTTTCTGGTTAGATTACAACGCAAATTCCAAGGTTATGACGTTTTGTTATGCTTTTTAACGATACCTCATACGCAGAACTAGTTTTTGAGCGGAGGCGCATAAATTAATTTACGCTATTAAACTATGGTAAATTGACCGAACAACGACCTCGAACGGTCGAGGACGCTAAGCGTAACAATACCAAAGGACGCCACTTCAATCGCGTGCCTGCCTGAAGTTCAGTCGGTTGTGTGCTAAGACGTTGCTGATTTTCCTTGCCATTTTCGCGAATTTACAATGGCTCCTAAATGCCAAAGTACTTCCTCCGATGATAGTTCATCCAAGAAGAGGAAGGTCATCACGATGGAGGTAAAATAGGACGTGGTGAAGTGTTCGGAGAAGGGAGAAACTAACACCGAAATAGGTCGTGCTTTAGGCTTGAGCAGGACAACGGTGGTAACCATTGTGAAAGACAAGGAACGTATTCTGAAGCACGTTAAGGATGCTGCACCGATGAAGTCAACGGTGATAAACGAGAAGCAACGTAGCCAGAGCATTGTTGAAATGGAGAAGCTCCTGATGATCTGGCTGGAGGACCAGAGCCAGCGACGTGTTCCGGTGAGCTTAAGTGTGATCCAGGAGAAGGCTAGAGCGCTGCATGAGGCAGTAGTGAAAAAGTTTGGCGAAGGCAGTGCTGGTGGTGAATTTTCCACGAGTAGAGGTTGGTTTAACCGTTTAAAGGCTCGTGCAAATTTGCATAATGTGAAGCTGCAAGGTGAAGCTGCTAGTGCTGATAGCGAAGCAGCAGGTAGTTTTCCAGGTGGTTTGGCCGAGATAATTAAGGATGGTGGTTACGCGGCTGACCAAGTCTTTAATGTGGATGAGACCGGTTTATTTTGGAAAAGAATGCCAAATCGAACGTACCTTTCCAAGGAGGAGAAGTCAGCACCTGGCCATAAAGCTAGAAAGGAGCGACTGACTTTGCTGTTTGGGGCCAATGCAAGTGGCGATTTGAAACTGAAGCCCTTGCTGGTGTATTTGGCCGAGAATCCCAGGGCTTTCAAGGGCATTTTCAAGAGTCAACTCCCTGTGATTTGGAAATCAAATAAGAAGGCTTGGGTTACCTTGATGGTCTTCGAAGATTGGTTCAATGACCATTTCGTGCAAGCAGTGGAACGGTATTTGACTTCGAAGGGTCTGCCTTTTAAGGCCCTCTTAGTCCTGGACAATGCCCCTGGTCACCCTTCAAATTTGAGCGACATGCACCCTAATGTGAAGGTGGTGTACCTCCCACCAAATACCACATCGCTGATACAGCCAATGGACCAGGGAGTAATAGCTAATTTCAAGGCTTACTACCTTAGAAGGACCATACGTTTTGCTTTGAGGGCCATAGAAGCTAACAAGGAGTTGACACTGAAGCAATTCTGGAAGGGCTACAACATTGCTGATGCAGTGAAGAATATTGCAAGTGCTTGGGACGAGGTGAAGACAACCACTTTAAATCAGAGCCCAAATCAGTTGATACGAGTAGTATCACCTCTCCAACTCCTTCAGGTAAAAGAATTCTTCATTTTTTATATTGTACATATTACACACTACATATGTCAAACAGTAATAACATGTGCAGTAGTTACAGTAGTAACTCTATCATTTTATATATTTTTTATCATTCCAGACTCCAAAGCACCTGCCCATCCCACTCCATAGCCCAGCCACCCACTCATCTACCATACGCCCATCCCAGTAAGCAAGCCAACCACTAGAATTTGGTAAGGACATTTTTTTTTATTAATGTTTTATTATTACATATGTAATAACCATGTTATGTATGTAACATACATACTATAATCATATGTACATTATCATTCCAGACTGGCATGCACCTGTGACTTACATAAACCAGACCTCTACATAGCCTACATGTCTTCATTTTGCTGAAGGTAAGGAATTCTCAGTTGTTTTTAATGTGTGCATACATACAATAAACTTTGTACACCTAAGTGGTTACATACTGTCCTTTAATATTAATTCTTCATTCCAGACTGCCCATCATCCTAGCCTGTTATCTGTGATAAAGCACACTGAAGTTAGGTTTGGAATGCATCCTTATCATGAATGCTCTACACCTCCACCTCCATCTCCCACAACCTAGGTAACAGCTTTGAGACTCACTAAAAGTTGGTAAGTTATGTAAGGAATTTCTAAATTAAGTTTTATAGTACATGTTATATATGATATTAAACCACTGTATGGTGCATATTACTGTATGTAACTTACTCTGCATATAGGACTTACTGACAAAATTATTTTTTGTACATTCCAGAACCCCCTGAATGATGTAGGCTACGGGGCCACATAAGACTTTGTCCATCCAGGGTTACATAGCACGACAACTTTAAACTAAAAGTAAGGAATTAATTAACATACATTAACTCTTTTAGTACTCTTGATATATCTACAGTAATTAACATATTGCATTCACGACTTTCTGTAGTGTATATTTTGTACACTAATTTTGTTACTTTTTCCTTCCAGAACCAACATTTTTCACACAACTCCAGGTTGTTACTACACATTACAAGTGTCATCAAGGGATAACTACAAGTAGAAGCACCATTTTTGGATGGAAAAAACCCTTCAGGAAAGTATACGTATCAAATGTAACATGTAGTGTAACAAAGTATGAACAGTAAGGTTTTTACAAACAGTATTACATACGTACATAACTTTTTTTTACAGGAATTTCCAACCAAGTTTGATTACATACATGTTATAAACCACTGTACGTATGGTTACTGTATGTAACTTACTAAACATACATACACGACTTAACTTTGATACTTTTTTGGTACATTCCAGAAAACCAGGACCCCCTCCATGATGCAGGCTATGGGGCCACATAAAACTTTGTCCAGGGTTACATACATAGCACGACAACTGTAAACTACTACAGTACTAAATGTAAGGAATTATACATAGTAATTAACATACATTAAGTATACATAGTAATTAACATACATTAAGTAAGTTTTATACTAAAAAAAAAGTGACCAAGATCTCTCACATGGGATAAGTGATCAAGGTCCCTCATGGAATTATAGTACATACGTAACTGGTAACTTTGCAAGGTTGGTAAAATCTCCACTCCCTGCTGAACAGAGGGTGTAGACCAATCATTTACAACATGCATACCAGTTGATATTAAACCACTGTATGGTGCATATTACTGTATGTAACTTACTATGCATAGAGTACTTAATGACATAATTATTTTTTGTACATTCCAGAACCCCCTGAATGATGTAGGCTATGGGGCCACATAAGACTTTGTCCATCCAGGGTTACATAGCACGACAACTTTAAACTAAAAGTAAGGAATTAATTCACATACATTAACTCTTTTACTCTTGATATAACTCAAAGTAAGGAATTATAAACTAAAAGTAAAGAATTAATTAACATATATTAACTCTTTTACTCTTGATATCTATAATTTACATATTGCATTCAGGACTTTGTGTAGTATTTTGTACTAATTGTGTTATACTTTTACCTTCCGGAGCTACCAGACTGGGATTTTAGTGTACTCCAGGATTTACTACCAAAGGATTATATAGTACTTCAAGACCTTCCATAGTGTACCTAAGGATATAGTACATACTTACATCCTTCAAGATATTCATAGTGTATAGTGTATAATCTAACCTAAGGATTAGTAGTGTACTATTAGTGTATATTAAAGTCAACTAAGGACTTGGTAATACTTCAAGATTGTGCTTTATAGTGTCACAAGTGTTTAATAAAGATTATATACCTTCAAGAACCATCCTTTGGCATTGAAATAACCACACTACACATCATGCAATACTTGCATGTCACACAAGTAAGGTCTCTAACTTTTTATTAGTTTAAGGCATATTTCCAAGTGTCGTTCCGGCTTACGACGATACCTCATATGCAGAAACTAGTTTCTGAGCGGAGGGCGCATAAATTAATTTACGCTATTAAACTGTATGGTA
The DNA here is from genome assembly GCF_015104395.2 of Macrobrachium nipponense. Taxonomy (NCBI): domain Eukaryota; kingdom Metazoa; phylum Arthropoda; class Malacostraca; order Decapoda; family Palaemonidae; genus Macrobrachium; species Macrobrachium nipponense. The sequence continues at coordinate 41,670,569 of NC_087213.1, forward strand.
ACCATAGTCAAGGATAAGGAACACATTCCCAAACAGTATACATATCCTTTAATACAAAACAGCAAAATATCATTGAAACATTATTTCACTTAAAGAATCCATTTAGACGCTACTTAGATTTGGATATAAAAACCATAGTTTCTCTCTCTCTCTTTGTATTTTCCGACGAAAATAATCACTAATTAGTGTATTTTGATGTTTATTTTCATGACTAACAAATACATTTTTATAATACAAAAATGATTTACTAATTTTCAAATATTAATTTGATTAATACTGTATTAGTAAGTTTAATAAGTTGAAATGATATCACATAATAAATATAATAATTCTCTCTCTCTCTCTCTACTACAAAGATGTATGTTTTTTTGTATGATAAATAAATGATTTACTATTTTCAAATATTAATATTAATTTATACAGCAATAATATCAATTCATTAAAGAAAATACCACAGTGAATTGGTAAGATTTTAGCTTAGGTATATATATATAAAATTATGGAAGAATGAAGGAAATTCCAGTCTTCTCTCAGTAACCTTTTTCTAACTCCAGGTACTAAAACTGTCAGATATATCAAGTTCTGTGACAGCCAGGAGGGGGAAGTGCTCATGAAATTCCCCCCCCCCCCCCCCTCTCTCTCTCTCTCTCTCTCTCTCTCTCTCTCTCTCTCTCTCTCTCTCTCTCTCTCTCTCTCTCTCTCATTTACTGAGACTCGAGATATTTTATGTACTTGTACTATTTGTTTTTGATACTTTCAAATAAATAATAATAATAATAATAATAATAATAATAATAATAATAATAATAACTGTAATTACAAAACTCATATGTGATAGTATTTTAAAGAAATACAATACTAATCTATCCGTGTCACTTTTAATTAAGGTTAACTCTCTCTCTCTCTCTCTCTCTTTTTATTTTGCCACACAAGAAAATAATGTGTCATAGTGGTAACTCCCTCCCTCTCTTTCGCTGGAAGCGTTATAAGTATTTTTTGAGAGAACAGAGAGAGATAAAACACTCTCTCTCTCTCTCTCTCTCTCTCTCTCTCTCTCTCTCTCTCTCTCTCTCTATCTCTCTTCTCTCTCTCCTCTCTCTTCTTTCTCTCTCTCTTCTCTTTACCAGATGAAAGAATTTTTATGGTACTAGTATGTCAAAATGTTTATTGATAATTTCAGTTATTTAAACAAATATAAACAACCTCCTTTATACCGTGCTGGTGCTACAAGTTGTAATGCTCTCTCTCTCTCTCTTTTTTTGTATTTTAATGAAAATATACAGTAATTTCTGAATACAGTGTTGCACATGAAAAAAGTAAATTAGTGATAATTTTTTGAGATACGGCCCTAAGAAAAATTGCAAATTAGTGAAATTTTCCCTGTGGACATGTTTTCAACAACGTCGTTCCGGCTTACAACGATTTTTCGGGTTACGACGCGGTCTTAAGAACGGAACCCCCGTCGAACCCGGGGACTGCCTGTATGTAAATATATATAATATATATATATATATATATATATATATATATATATATATATATATATATATATACATATATATATATATATATATATATATATAATATATATATATATATATATATATCTCAAGCTACGTCCTTTTAACCCTCTTACGCTGACTGGACGTATTTTAAGTCGACATTTTTTGTCTCCCGTGTGCCGACTGGACGTATTTTACGTTGACTTACAAAAGCTTTTTTCAAAATTCGCGGAAAAATACTTATAGGCCTACCAGCCTAAAACTTTTGAATCACGCGCCTTGGGGGATGCTGGGAGTTCACGGATCAAGGTGTTGTTTTGTTTACAATCGTTACGCAGGCGCACAAGCGCGAATTTCTTTCTTGCCGCACTAAAAAGTATCTGTGACACATCTCGGAAATTATTTCGTCACTTTGACATAATTTTTGTACCATTGTAAATTAGCCGTTACAAGAAGTATTATATATGAAAATGTGCGCATTTTTACGTAGAATACAACAATAAAATACTCATGATTGTAGCTTTTATCAGTTTTGAGATATTTTCATATAAATAACGATAATTGCCAAAATTTCAACCTTCGGTCAACTTTGACTCTACTGAAATGGTCGAAAAACGCAATTATAAGCTAAAACGCTTATATTCTAGTAATATTCAATCATTTACCTTAATTTTGCAACTAATTGGTAGTCTCTAGCACAATATTTCGATTTATGGTGAATTTATGAAAAAACTTTTTCCTTACGTCCGCGCGGTAACTTCCGAAAAAAATCATACATGCGATTGTGGTAATGTTTGCACCATTTTAAAATAGGCCGTTATATAAAGTTTTATATACGGAAATGTGCGCAATTTCATGCACAATAC
>NC_087213.1:41677936-41857936 GCF_015104395.2 Macrobrachium nipponense
CCCCGTAATAGCCGCCATCCAGCAAGAGCTTCAGCAGTCGTTGGGGCTCGTAGCCGCCCAGGAGCCAGTCCCGGACGTCGCCGGCCTGGATCTGAACGTCGAGCCTATGGCGGTAGTGAGTGAGGGTTTGTTGGTTGAGGTAGGTTTGTCGGGCGCCCAAGGTCTTTCCTTGGACGCTCCTGGATCTTCTCCTGTCCCTTCTTCTTCCGCATCTTTCCAAGGCTTTCCGGGATTCTTGAGATCCCTAGCCGCACTCCCGCTCTCTCTGTACCTCCCAAGGAGAAGGGAAAGAGAGAACCGAAGACTCTGTCTAAGGCGACTTCTAGAAAGTCGTCTTCGTCTTCTTCGGCTAGGAAGTCATCGACTTCTTACGCCGACGCGGTGAAGGCTAAGCCAAGCTCTTCCCAGTCGAAGAGTTCTAGAGGCAAGGCTTCGAAGGAGAAAGCTCGCGCTACCTCCGAGTCGTTGCCTTCTCCCGCCTCCGTTGCCCCCTCTCCGGCTATGCCGGCAGGGGTAGCAAGCACCAGCTCCTGCGTTCCTTCTCCTGTCTCACCAGGAATGATGGAGCAGGTAGGAGTGATGGTGGGTTCCCAAATCTCAGCTTGGGGAACCCGCTTTGAGCAGATGTTCGCACAATTGTCGAGCACTCTGTCTCAAACTGGACAGACCGTCCAAGAGCTCTCGAATAGAGTAAGAGAGACTGAGGATCGGATGTCTGGGCTATCCCAGGCTCCTCCCCAGTATCCCCTGCTTCTAGCACGGGGATCATCCAACTCCCGTCTTACGACTCTCTGCCAGCTTTCTCTATGGAGAATCCATGGAGAGTAGCGGCCTACGCTCCCTTTAAGGACGGGATGATTTCGATCCCGGAGTTTGGCACTCGAAGGATTGAGGACTTCGAGTTCTATCCTCCGGGTCTGTCACAGCCTTTCATCGGGTATGCTAGGCTGACGCCAACGGCTCTTACAAGGGAGGACAAGATCTCGAAGGAGTCTGTCCTCTACAGTAGAGACCACGCCCAACGGGAATGGGTTCACTGCCTTGAGGACTGGGAGTGTACGAATACTAAACTCCAGGCCTATAAGAGCCCATTCACTATTTTCGCCACGGAAGAGGAGGTCTCTCTTCCGTTCGCCACAAAGAAATTGTGGAGAAGGCTCTTCAGGCAGTCCTCAAGGATGAGCCCCTTCCGCAGTTGAGAGAGTCGGAGTCCACTTCTCCACTCTTTCCCGCTTTCGGAGAGTTATGGGAAAACCTGCCTGCTACTTTCACGCAGGGTAAACTCAAGCCGGACTGCGCTATGGACCAGTTCGGTGAGAAGTTGCCTAGGCTGCCGGACTCCCTAATCCAGGCAGAGTTCGATGCGCGGACTAGGTTTGGCAGGTCCCTTAACTCTATCATAATCACGGAAATGGCTGCTCTGACTTATGCGAACGAACCGCTATTTAAGATCTTAGCGAAATCACAATTTCACACGGTTTTGCTAGACGCTTTTGACTTCTTCCAAGCCAGGAAGAACTGTCGGAAGCATGTTCTTCAAGAGTGTACTATCAGGCACGAGCCTAATAGACTCTTATCTGCCAGCATGTGGGGAGCGGATCTCTTCCCAGAGTCCGCAATTGAACAAGTTTTTTTTTTTCCTCACGACTGCTAAGACTCAACCAGAGCCTTAGAGCTAGGTGGGGTTTCCTTTCCTAAAGGAACAGGAATCCGCTCCTACTGCGGCAAGAACCAAAGAAGGCTGGTAAGAGATTCCAGCCATACAAAAAACTTCAGCCTCAGCAGCAGTTTGTGCAGGCGGTCCCAGTCAACCAACAAGGACAACCTGCTACAGCTAAACAAACTCAGCCGTTCCTCCTGGTGCCCCAGCAATCCCAGCCTTCGACCTCCTATGCCATCTCGCCTGCCTATAACCCTGCTTATGAGGTTCAAGGCTACTCTCAATCGAGGGGTAGGGCGAGAGGTTACTTTCGTCACCGTGGCGCAGGAAGGGGTGCAAGGAGTAAACAGTTCAGAGGAGGGCGTGGTGGCCAACCCGCCCACCAACAATGAGGTTCTCCAGGTAGGAGGGAGGCTGTTCCTTTTCCGCCACAGGTGGGGGTTCAGCAGTTGGGCACAGAGCATAGTGTCCAAAGGATTAGGCTGGAGCTGGATCCAAGATCCTCCTCCAATCAAATCATTCCATCAGCTACCGTCAGAGGAATTGATAGATTACGCGGAAGAACTCCTTCAGAAAGGAGCTATTGCGAGAGTCAAGCATCTAAAATTTCAAGGTCGCTTATTCAGCGTGCCAAAGAAAGGCTCAACAAAAAGAAGGGTAATCTTAGACTTGTCAAAGCTAAACTCTTTCATTCGCTGCGACAAGTTCAAGATGCTTACCCTCTCGCAAGTAAGGACCTTACTGCCGCGTGGAGCCGTCACATGCTCCATCGATCTTACAGACGCATATTATCATATCCCTATAGCCAGGCACTTCCGCCCATTCCTAGGATTCAGGCTAGGAAATCAGACATTCTCATTCAAAGTGATGCCCTTCGGTCTGAATGTAGCCCCCAGGGTATTCACAAAGATAGCAGAAGTGGTTGTACAACAATTGAGAGCTCAGGGAATCATGGTAGCGGCATACCTCGACGATTGGTTAATCTGGGCACCAACAGTCGAGGAATGTCTCAAAGCTACCAAAAAGGTAGTTCACTTTCTGGAACATCTGGGGTTCCAGATAAACAAAACGAAATCCAGACTTGTTCCGGAATCTCGTTTTCAGTGGCTGGGAATCCAGTGGGATTTGTCCTCCCACAATCTATCAATTCCAGTAGCCAAACGGAAGGAAATAGCAAAATCTGTCAGGCAATTTCTCAAGTGCAAACAAACGTCAAGAAGAAACCAGGAGAGAATCCTAGGGTCTCTTCAGTTTGCTTCAGTAACAGATACCTTCTGAAACGCAAGGCTGAAAGATATAAATCGAATTTGGCGGTCAAGAGCAAACTCCAAATATCGAGACAAGTTGTCAGTAATCCCACAGATCCTCCGCAACCAACTACGGCCTTGGTCAAAAGTAAAGAACTTAGCCAAAAAAGTACCCCTTCAATATCCCCTCCCAGTGTTAACCATTCACACGGATGCATCCCTGTCCGGGTGGGGGGGATACTCTCAGTTCAAACAGGTCAGGGGACTTGGTCAGTTCAATTTCGCCAGCTCCACATAAACGTGTTGGAAGCAATGGCAGTATTTCTTACTCTGAAGAGACTGCTTCCCCCGAAGAAGTCTCATCTAAGGCTAGTTTTGGACAGTGCAGTGGTAGTTCATTGCATCAACAGAGGAGGGTCCAAATCCAAGCATGTGAATCATGTCATGATAGCCATCTTGCATTAGCAACAAACACAAATGGCATCTGTCTGCCACTCACCTGGCAGGATGAAGGATGTGATAGCAGACGCTCTGTCCCCGGTCAGTTCTCTGGAAATCAGAGTGGTCTCTGGACGACGGGTCATTCCCAGTGGGTGAGCCGGAGAGTCCCAGGTCTAACAAGTGGATCTCTTCGCCTCACAAGCGAACCACAAGCTCCCTTGCTATGTGGCCCCCAACCTGGACCCTCTGGCTTATGCCACGGACGCCCTGTCGTTGGATTGGAATCAGTGGAGGAGAATTTACGTTTTTCCTCCAGTGAATCTTCTCCTGAAAGTCCTAGACAAACTAAGGTCTTTCGAAGGGATAGTAGCTCTGATTGTCACCCGGACTGGCCCAAGAGCAACTGGTATCCACTTCTCTTGGAATTGGGTCTCCGACCTCAACGGATCCCAATCCCAAACTATCACAATCAGTACAAATGAGGACTGTGTTCGCTTCCTCAGGAACTCTCCAGACCCTAACTTTATGGGACTTCATGAAGTTTGCGGCTAATAAAGATGCTAACATTGATCCACAGAATATTCTCTTCCTGGAATCAGATAAGAGGGAGTCAACCATCAGACAATATGACTCAGCTGTTAAGAAATTAGCATCTTTCTTGAGAGAATCGAACACTACAACCATGACAGTTAATCTGGACTTAGATCCTTTTTCAGATCTTTATTTGAAAAGGTTAGCAGCTAGCACGATTACCACTCACAAGTCGGCTTTGAAGAAAATCTTTCAAGTAGGTTTTTCAGATAGATTTAACTGAATCTTATTTCACATCTATCCCTAAAGCCTGTGCTAGACTTAGACCTTCTCAGAGGCCTACTACAGTTTCATGGTTCTGAATGATGTTTCTCAAACTAGCTTCAGATACTGACAACTCATCTGTTACATTCATAATGCTCCTGAGGAAGACTCTATTCTTATTAAGCCTAGCCTCAGGAGCAAGAATTTCAGAACTGTCGGCTCTATCCAGAGATGCGGGTCATGTGGAATTCCTCCCATCAGGAGAAGTTCTACTTGCTCCAGATCGTAGCTTTTTAGCCAAAAATGAAGATCCTCTAGCAAGGTGGGCTCCTTGGAAGGTTATCCCACTTCCACAGGATCCTTCTCTCTGCCCAGTATCAACCCTTAGAGCCTTTCTATCTCGTACTTCTTCTAGATCCTCGGGTGCTCTCTTCATGAGAGAAAAAGGTGGTACTTTGTCAGTTAAAGGTATTAGACAACAAATCCTTTACTTCATTAAACAAGCCAACCCTGAGTCATTCCCAAGAGCACATGATATCAGGGGAGTAGCCACCTCTATTAACTATTTCCAACATATGAACTTTGAGGATCTTAGGAAGTATACTGGATGGAAATCCCCGACAGTCTTTAAACGGCATTATTTAAAGTCCTTGGAATCTTTAAAGTTTTCAGCAGTAGCAGCGGGAAACATAGTTTCCCCTGATACTGCTTAGTAGTTGTAGTATTGATCCAGGTCTCCTTTCTACCTACTTCAACCAACATGCTCAACCTATCACCAGGCTACTCATCATTATAGCCTTAGCCGTTTTGTGTGTTTATAGTGGTTTGTCCCTTATTTTTTTTTTTGCTAGGGACAACCACATGGGTACTGATATGTACCCCAGTGGTCCTAACCTTATTTTTATGCTAGGTTAGGCCACAATATGTTTGTGTAATTTTCCATTTAACTTGTGATAACTTCAGTCACAATGTGTTTGTATATATTTGAATTACTTATTTTATTTGTATTAATGATGGAATTGAGTGTACCTACCCTTATTTTTATGCTAGGGTAGGACACATGTATATATATATAATTGTACTTATATGTTCTAATTAAGTAAATTCAAACATTTCCTTATTTTACATGCATATTTACGATTTTTGTTACTACCATTTAAGTACTTTAAGTTTACTAACATTCTGTTATTGATTACTGTAATAAGTTAGTTTAAGTACTTATTTTGTATGCTGTATTTGATTTACTTATATTATATCCATCATTTTAATATGTTTTTTTTCATTTTTTCCCTTTTCCATCTTGTCTGTTTCTCTAGGTAACTCTTTCATAGGCCGACACGAGCTGAGCCCAGAAAAGGGATTTTTGACGAAGGAAAAATCTATTTCTGGGTGATTGGCTCTGTCGCCCTATGAAACCCATCCCTTTTATGGTTTGTTTCCCCCCCTTGCAGGACAAGATGTAATTATGTTTTAATTAAGGATGACCGCTAGGGGCGCTGCTGTCCGTGGCGTCCTCTAGTAGTAGTAGTAGAGGCTGCATCGCCCGTTGGTATCAGCTCTCTCTTAGGGGGATTCTGATAGGGAAGTTCTAATTGGTGTTTGTCTCGTGGTAGTGTTCCACACTCGCCCCTATATCATACCGACACTTCTTTTTAAGAGTGAGCGAGTCAGTCTTACTGACATTTTCTTAATTTTGTTTTTTCTCTGGTAATTTTAGGATAATTTTACCTAGAAAGATGATATTAAGGATTACTTTCATAGGGCGACACGAGCCAATCACCCAGAAATAGATTTTTCCTTCGTCAAAATCCCTTATATATAATATATATATATATAAATAGAATGATGAATGATTTTGTTAATCGATTATGCTAAATTTTATTCTGAAAAGCTTTGTTCTTTCATTTATTGTTTTGTTGAATATGATTAAACTGTACTGTGTCACTCAGCACACCGAACACTGGCTCAATTATGACTTTTTTATTGTTTCTGCATTGCATTTGATTGTTTTCATATTTTACCATTATGTTAAATTTACTGTGAAATTTTCATGTGAATTGTTATTGCTTTTACATATATACAGTGATATTTCAACTCTCTTCTCCTTCTCTCCTCAACATATCAACGCTCCCTTGTTCGGTCTCAAGTCAGCTACGCATGATGTCACCGCGGGTATCGTATAATTTTGTACATCTTCTAAGCTAACTTTTATACTGAAAAGCTTTAATTCTTTTATTTATTTTGTCAAGTATGGTTATCATTAAACTATATATTGCAAATTAAAAAACATGTTAATAGAGTTTTGCTTCTAGGACACAGTAGGCTGTTGAATACAACTAGTATAAACAAGATAATCGGTTAGTTGGAAATACGAGCATTTGTTTGACAAATGATAAAAAATTTTCTCAAAAATTCCGTTCGAAAAATGGAAAGTTCGACATTAACGTTAAAAAAAAACGAGGTACCACTGCACCTGAAATAATTTATATATCCCAAATATTGTGCAGATCCTGAAGTTAGTATCTTTGGAAGCTTGTAGACAAAGTCTGTGTACAGGAGTACTTGTACTAGTTTTGCACCAGACATATTGCCAATAAAAATATGCATTCAACAAAATTTAAATGGACAATCTTAATATATGACCTACACTGATTCACCCTGATGTCGGATCATAAATTATGAGAGACAAGTATACAGACAACTTACGTTGCTCGTCCATAAAGGATGTCTGCTACTTTTGGCTGAATGGTCATAAGAGGTTCAGGGCATGATGGGTCTCCATGTGGATTTGGGAGAGGACCAGTATTCTGAAAGTATGAAAAAACCAAATATTGGAAATTTCTCAGGCATGTGCTTACATTGGGAATATGTAACTTTTATTTGTTTGTGGAAATAAAGGTATTTTGCAATATTAATGCTATATTGACCTGAATCACAGCCAAAGGCAATGAATGGAACGCATGATGCGTACATAAGAAAGATTAGTATTCACAAAATGACACAGTTTTCACAGATTATTTTCTTTTAATTGATTTTATCAATAAACAAACACAAACACTAAATTAAAAACCCAAAACTCCAAAGGCCTGAGTTGTGCATTCAACATTACCGTTTGTGATGACTGTTGCTTAAATGAAACATCACATGATCGAATTAATTGTGAGACTACTTGGTACAGCCTCCCAAGTTCAGCATACTGGTATTTGATTGCTGGCCCAGGTCCTTCATCCAATGCTACTAACATAAACATTTCCACAACATTCAACTGAAAATATAAAGCAATGTCAGAATGTCCGAGTAATTTCCCCCCCAAAAATTCAAAACATCACACCCCACAATCAACTTATCTATTGCTCATGTTTAAACAGAGCATTAACAAATAAGGATACAATGGCATTCTAACCAAACTAATCCTTACTATTATCATCATTATCATTATCATAGTAGTTTTACAAGACTAGAATAAATAGCAGTTATCATGACTAGACACTTTTCAAGTCACATGGCACAGCCAAATAATCTGTTTAGCAAGGCAAGGTAAATCCTTGAGTAATAAAGTTAAAAGAAAAAAAGTTAGGCACTCAGGTAAGCCAACACTGTAATGGTTCAAAAGTAGAAGGTAAAAAGCAGAAGGGTAGCTGCAATTATCATTAATACCATATAGTTTACAAAGAATTAACATTCTTAAGGCTCACTGTGCTCGCTCTTAGTGAATATATTAAATCTTATCCTGTTACAGCTTTAAAATCTAAAAACTGAATAAGCTGACACTAAAGAAGGTTAGCCGATTTAATCAAACTATGTATGTTCATCCACGATTTAAGAGTTATTGTCCCTCAGTTCATCATGTACAGTTTTCCTTTTTATTTACCAAAGGTAAGTATACTTCATTTATATTTTTATTTTATATATACAGTTCTGTATTCATACTGTACTAAAATTAAAATGCTTTTAACTTGTAACTAATTTAACCTGTGTGCAGTACGTAATCATTACAACACTTGTCTGGAAGGGTAGGAAGTACTATAGGCAACAGTTTTTACCTATCTGCTGCCTGACTATTAGCTACAGTATGATGCTTTGTACATTTTTAGGAAAGAAAGATATGACCAAGGTATACATAAAAGCCGAGTTACAGAACAATACTTCGAGTTTTGGCGAGAGAGAGAAAGACTGCCAGTTCCTGTATGCAGCTTAATTCTATCAACATTTTTATCATCTTTTATATTTCATAATTTTGAAGGAAGGCATTCATTCTATACTTTATATATTCAGTAAAATAGATAAACTAAAAAAAGTATGTACATATTGTATTCAAAACATTCACTTACAGACAGAATACATATAAAACCTGATTGGCTGGCTGGTTGCCATGGTGATGTTAGCCAATGACGCCCTATTTATAGACATTTCGATAACAAAATGCAACTGCAAACTGTTGACAACAACCCTCTCCAAGATCGATATGATGAAATGTATTTTTAGTCTTGTTAAAATTCACAAGTTGAATTACAGTTAGGTTGATCCTGATATTTTTGCATTTTACTGAATTTTTTTGTTGAAAAGAAAATGTGTTGGTGAAAATATGGTCTTAAATGTCCCATTATTTTAGTATTGATGATCTCATGATCTAGCATTCATTCAAGTATCAATATATATAATAAGAACTATATTGAATGACTAAAATGAAAAAAACATGAAAAGAACTATAATGAATAACTAAAATGAAAAAACATGAAAACAGGAAATAAGTTTTTGCTGCAGTAATGATGTTTGATTAAGCAATTATGCGTTCATATGTCAGCCTCGGCAGCTACATATGAGGCCGAGTTCTATCATTTTTATCATGTTTTATTCTTCTGTTTTCATCTTTTACTATAAAGTTTAATTCAAACATTTCTACAGTTTTTTACTAATACTCTCCATAATAATAGTGAAATATAGTATATTTAGAGGAATTTATACGTATACATTTAGGTAATGCAGGTTAAACCGGACAATTAGCTAAGACAGACACCCTGGGCCCCCAATTAGTCTATCTTAAAAAGGGTTGGCTGTATATGGCAGCACTCACACCTCAGCTCAGTGACCGAGGAATAATAGTCACTCATGAAATCTCAAGGGGGGGGGGGGGGGGGGGAGGGGGGGGGGGGAGGTACTACATCTCTGTAACTCTGTACAACTCGCATATATTTGTCCATTAATAAACTAAAGGAAAGTTGCTATTTCTAATTCTTATCTGTTACAATATAATGTTACTGCAACAGTACATTTGCAACATAAAGTACCAAAAATATTAGAAATTAACAAACTCAGCAATAAACAGCTGGTATCTTTAATTGTCTCGTAAGAGAGGGGCCCTGCTAAGGGTTAACACTATCAACTTTCAAATTCCTGGAGTAGGTACAGGAAAGTTTTTCAAATTATCTTATACCATTGGCATTTGCTTATCTTTCTCTTTTCATAGATTTTTTAATTGGCAAACCTTAAAGTCTGTCTGGTTTATGGGTCTTGTTAAAGTATTTAATATTTAACCTAGTCTGTGAGGGTCGTTAATAGTGATATTCTAACTGAAAGTACTATGCCAATCTTTCCACAAATGTACTATGAGCCCTGGAACCCTACACTGTATGGCAAATGCCTCTAGCCCCTCTAGAGGGTTGTGACTTTTACAAAGGGGAACTGGAGTGTGGCCTCATTTACTGGTAGTGCTGTACCTATGCCCTCTTATTCACCTGTAGGCCAAGTCTCCTTTTCTTCAGGGTCTGGCCTCAAACATATCCTCTATCTATTTTAGCTTCAGCCTCCAAAAACCATTTCTCTGAACCCGACTGTTCAAAATAACTGCCATGATCCTTTTATACTTTTTCTTGCTATAATCTCTCCTTATGTTCATCTATAGTTGGAGTCGGTGAACACCGAGTCCACCTGCAGCTTGATGTATGGATCTCACATCTTTCTCTGAGATCTTTTGGTCATTTCTTTTTTTCAAATATCTCCTCTCTTGCTAAGATTTCCTACTAACTTCCTACCCATTTAGGATCCCAATTAGAACTGTAGCTTAATTAATACGATATGTATGCCACCTTTCTCTATTTCTGGTAGCAGTCTGCAGGGTTGTGTTCTTTCCTCTACTCTTTCATCATCATCAATGATCTTTGGTGTAAAATTTCACCTATCTATGCTATTGCTACCATTCAGCCCTCCATATTTTTTCTCCAATCACCTTCAGGTCATGTGACCCTTCCCAAACTTTCAGTGGAAATCACTATCCCGCTGATCATGAATTCAATGACAGTTTTTCCAAGCTTTGGGATTATCTTCCTGTTGACTTTCCTGAGACTCTCTTCCTGTTCTTTTTCCTGAGAGACTTTCAATTCCTTTCTTTGAGAGGCATAGAATATTGACTACTTCATCTGTTATCAAGACCAGTTGTTCTTTATTTTTTCCATATGAACTTGGCTAGAAAAGGGCAGTGTGTAAAACTGGCCTTTGCTCTTGGAAGAAATTAAAAGTTGTCAGTGGTACATCACTACACTAAACTTCCATTACCCTGCGAGTTGATAACATCTCAACTTTTATAAATCACATTTTTTACATATCTCAATTAGGAACAATGACCCACTTTAGAAAATACATTGATACTTGATAAAAACTGACTCGACAAAACAATCAGACTATCAAATGATCATTAACATAAAAAAATTGATCACTTACTTCATCTTCTGTGATTATGCAGTAACAAACTCATTTACATAAAGAGAGCTAAAATCAGTCATAATGGATATAAAGTAATAATTAACGATACCTTAAGAAGTTGTAATTTCTCTGGTGGCCCTATTGATGCATACATGTTGAAGAGATGGAAGTACTGTGCAAGATGTCGACCATGCTCAGACACCTCTTTATTTAGCAACTGTAACACAGCCACTAAAAGTTGATCACTTAAGGTACAGGCACCACTGGCCATATCGAATCCTGAAACAAAAAAATAAATAAATAAATAAATAAATAATTCAGATAGTAGTTACAACACAACTGATAAATTCACCCTTTCTCCAGTCTTCATTTATTTCCAGATAAATTTTGTTACTAACTCATACAAGTGAACACAACTTAAAGAAAATATTAAAAAACAACTGTCATAGAAGGCTGCATTAAGCTTGGTCTAGGCAATGTACACCATAAAACTAAAAAATTCACATATCAACAGCATAAATGTTGTTTTGTAAGCTTTGCCCTTTCAGCCAGTAAATGAAAAATGAGATACCTCCAGTTTCCTAGTACTATGCTCCTTCCCTGCAACATTTTTCAAGGACCACGTTTTGTGCTGCAACTCCCATTTTACATTTCCTAGGCCTTCCTACATGTCATCTCTGGCTATTTCCATATTGAATGCTTTTCTCATAAAATGACTAAACCATTTAAATTTTGATACCATATCTCTCCTCCACTTCCTCATTTGTAATACAGGCAGCTGCTGGTTAACGACAGGAGTTCCATTCCTGGGCCTGATGCTAACTGAAAATTGTCACTGACCGAAATAATAATAATAATAATAATAATAATAATAATAATAATAATAATAATAATAATAATAATAATAATAAATAAAAATAATAATAATAACAATAATAATAATTTAAAAAATGACTACTAACGTTTCCTCCATCTCTTTTTTATCATATCTACAAGTTAACTTGTAGATATGCTTTAAAGCTACAGAAATAAACAACTGAACGATAACAGTTGTTTAACTAGAGCAACCGATCCGAATCTGATAATATTATTGGCGATTTTCGGAACCCCTGCCGATAAACGGGGACTGCCTGTAACAGTAACAAAATCAATTAAACCTGTTTCAGACCATCTGTGCTTCCTTTACTAAAATACTGTTATCCAGTGTGGATGGCCTGCTTCTACCAGAGATTGAATAGAGTGGTTTGTGGTGGTAGGTTTCTGTTTTTTAATAGAAGCAGTTATGACTTGAATCATTGATGTATAGTCTCTTGTTTGCCCCTTTTTCATAATGTGCATTTTAACAGACTTTACATTCATATTTGATCCCTGATCCCCTTTTACCTGCCGATGAGCGACTACATTCCCACCAAACCTCCCATTTGGGGGTATCAGTTGCACTCCTATGTACTGGGAAGTATGCCAGTGACCTTTGCCTAGAAGAGTAGGAGAGTTGATGGGACAAACTGCCGCCACCTCCACTAACACTGCACTGTCAGTTTTTGCCTAGTCCATCAGGACTTTCACTGATGAACCAAGCTGCTCCATTTGAACTAACATTGAGAAACATTTCTCAAGCTTTTCTTCTAGGCTTGCGATGGGGCTGGAATTGCAAGAGTGGGAGCATGAAACTTGAGAAGGTGGTACACCAAGAGAACTGGGAACTAGAGCTAGAGAAATAACAGGAATATTCGAATCTGATGACCCCTAACAAGCTGATTTTGAACTAGCTCTAGCCAAAACCTTTCTCTTCCAGCTCTATCCAATTTTCTTAAATGACGATTCTTTAAAGTTCCTTCCCCATGTTCTCTCATCACCCAATCTACATACTCATCACACCTTACATCCAGAGAGCATACTTGCCCATGACATGATGAGTACAAGGTGTGTATGATATGACTCTTTAGTCAATCTAGTCTTACAACCATTGGCACAATACCTATTGTTAGTACCACTAGAGTCTGACATGTTGAAAAAAATAAATACCGTATATACTCGCATATCATGCGACTTTTGAAGCCCTAATCTAGGAGCTGATTTTAAGGGGGTCGCATCTTACACGAGATATAAAATTAGAGTATGTAATAGTATCGTATGATAAAATACAAACATAATGGGTTTGCATCTTTTCCGTGGATCTTTTAAAAAGTTATGTTTTACTTCACTGCATCCAATAATATTATATGTATTTTCATATTACTATTTGTTTGTATTATGGAATACTACAAACATAACAATCATGTTTGGGTTTGAAAATCAGCTGAGGGCGGTTGAGAGTAAGTTTGTTTGGCTGTGTTGAACCCAAATCAGAGCGACTTTCTTGCTTCTAGTTAGCGCAAATGAATCTCAAGATACTCTTTTTATATGAGATAAGGTTATTTTACGTTATACAGTGTTTTTCAAGTGGAAATATCAAACTTAAAAACGTATCATTTTGTTTGTGAACGAAATTTTAGTTATTTTTGCGTCAGTAGATGGCGCTGAAGGCATGTTTATTGCGTAAACAAAAACCAACAGATTTCATTAGATATTTTCACTTCATCTCATCAGAATACTACGAGCTTTACGTATTTATCTTTTATTGGAGTGAAAACAGTAAAATGTGTTCTATTCATGCCCAATAGTTTTGATTAAAACATATTTCTCTCATTTTGTTTGCGGTTGAGTTTGAAGGTACTATACTGAAGTTTGCAATTTTCATCCATATAGTATTATTATCATGCATTGGCAACAAAGCTATACCTCCAGTAAACTTAAATCAGCTGATATCTAATCCAAAACACTGGCCACTTATTTTAATATTTTATGATATAATAATATGAGAATACACACAATATTATTGGATAATGTAATGTATAACTTTTTAAAAGAATCATGTATAACTTTTTAAAAGAATCATAGAAAAGATGCATATTCATTGTTTTTATTTCGCAAATATACTAGCCGTCAGCAGCCTGACATCGCTCAATTAGTTATGCTGACGTCGGTACGAATCTGATTCCGGTTTCGTGTCCATTTTTTCTATTGATGTGATGTCAGTCAGAATGTATTGAACCTCCAAAATTGGCTTATATTAATAAATTACTAAATTATATCGTATATGTAGTATACAGCATACTGAAGGCTAGGCTACTGTATTTGTATATATATGATATATGTACCACGATATCATCAGCATCGTATACGCGAGGCTAACTTGTTAAATGTTATTCAATTTCTCTTTGTATTGAATTATCATAAGCCAATGTGCATTAAACCTCGAGAATTAGCTGTAATTAATAATTACTATGCCATATATGTATAAAGCATGCTATGTAGTGTAGGCTAGGCTACATTATATGTAAAGATGGTACTGATTACCCTAGTGTAGGCCAGGCTAGTATAATATTCTTAGGGAAAATTAACACGGGCCGACTTACGTCCTAATTTGTGACTGCTTGGTTGTAACTAATTGCGGTAGTAAGTCGACTACTACCTGTAATGTAAAAATATATCAGTCCTATCTCCTTAACGTCATTTGTGACATAGCTATGGTAATTTTTTACTATCATACAATGGTTGAAATGCAAGCAAAAAGTCTGTTGTTATTGGATTGGTTGTTCATAGCAAATCAGCTGTTTCTGGCTGTATGCATTTTCCAAACAAGTATATCATTACTACCAATACTTTGTGCATTCTCTTTTACTTTTTTAAACCTAACTAGAAGATGGAATAGATTAAGAGGTGGAGGAAAAGGGGTTAGCCTAACTAAAAAATGGAATAGATAAAGAGGAGGAAAAGAGGTTAACCTATTGTTCAATTTTGGTCTCGTAAATTTAACTCGCATGAAACATGAGATACGTGATAAAATCATTTTTTGAGGGTGAAAATTTGGGGGTCGCATGATATGCGAGTATATACGGTAAATAAAATGAGAGAAGTTGGTAATTAAGCCGTCACTCTAGTCTCACAACCATTCACACAATGCCTAATGTTAGTAACAATAGAGTCTGACATGTTGAAAAAATATATAAATAAAATGAGAAGTTGGTAATTAAGCCCATAAAACTATGTCAAGAACCTAAAAGTAATTAGATATCGCCGAACCGGCCAATGTAACTTAACCCTCTTACGCCGAAGGGGTATAAAAAATTTTTGGCTCCTTTTTTTGTCATTGCCTGAAGTTTAGTATGCAACCATCAGAAATGAAAAAAATATCATTATCATATATAAATAATGCGATATATGTTAGCGCAAAAACTAAATTTCATATATAATTGTATTCAAATCACGCTGTGAGCAAAATGGTTAAAGCTAAAGAGTTAATTTTTTTTCGTTGTATTGTACACTAAATTGCAATCATTTTGGTATATAACACATTGTAAAACGATCAAAGCAACACAGAGAAAATATTATCACAAAATGATGCATGAATTCGTAAAGTGCGGATGTAAAAAAATATTTTAAAAAACTCACCATAAATCTAAATATTGTTCTAGAGACTTCCAATTTGTTTCAAAATAAAGATAAACGATTGAATACGTATTACTATATTGTAAGAGTTTTAGCTTACAATTGCAGTTTTCGACCATTTTGGAAGAGTTAAAGTTGACCGAATGTCAAATTTTTGTATATATTTTTTATATGCAAGTATTTTGAAAATGGGAAAAGCTACAACCTGCAATAATTTTTTGTTGTATTCTATAAGAAATTGCGCACATTTTTATATATAAAAATCTATGAAATGCAAATATTACGAGTATGAGACATACGCATTTCAGAGATTTGCGGCGGAGAATCCGCGCGCGGAAGGAAGGAAAGTTTTTAAAAATTCACCATAAATCTAAATATTGTGCTAGATACTTCGAATTTGTTTCAAAATGAAGATAAATGACTGAATATTACTAGACTGTAAGAGTTTTAGCTTACATTTGCGTTTTTCGACTATTTCGGTAGTCAAAGTTGACCGAACGTGGTTTTTTTTTCTACTTATTGTGATTTATAGGCAAATATTTCAAAACTGATAAAAGCTACAACCTTCAATTACTTTTTGTTGTATTCTACATGAAATTGTGCACATTTTCATATATAGAACTTTATGTAACAGTTAATTTAAAATGGTGCAAACATTACGACAATCGCACAAAAAAATTCCTGATTTTTTTCGGAAGAGTTACCGTGTGGACGTAATGAAAAATGTTTTTTATTTCATAAATTCACCTTAAATCGAAATATTGTGCTAGAGACTTCCAATTTGTTGCAAATGATTGAATATTACTAGAATATAAGATTTAAGCTTACAATTGCGTTTTTCGACCATTTCAGTTGTCAAAGTTGACCGAAGGTTGAAATTTTGGCACTTATCGTTATTTATATGACTATATTTCTAAACTGATAAAAGCTACAACCATGGGTTGTTTTTAGTTGTATTGTGCATGAAATTGCGCACATTTCCATATATAAAACTTTATATAACGGCTAATTTAAAATGGTGCAAACATTACGACAATCGCACAAAAAAATTTATCGGAAGAGTTACCGCGCTGACGTAAGGAAAAAGTTTTTTTCATAAATTCACTATAAATCGAAATATTGTGCTAGAGACATCCAATTTGTTGCAAAATTAAGGTAAATGATTAAATATTACTAGAATATAAGAGATTTAGCTTACAATTGCATTTTTCTACCATTTCGGTAGAGTCAAATTTGACCGAAGGTTGAAATTTTGGCACATCGTTATTTTTATAAAAATACTTCAAAACTGATAAAAGTTAGAATCATGAGTATTTTTTTTTTGTATTCTACATGAAATTGTGCACATTTTCATATATAACACTTCATGTAATGGCTAATTTAAAATGGTGCAAAAATTATGTCAAAGTGACGAATGAAATAATTTCTAAGATGTGTCACTGATACTTTTTAGTGCGATAAGAAAGAAATTCGCGCTTGCGCGTCTGCGTAATGATTGTAAACAAAACAACGCCTTGATCCGTGAACTCCCAGCATCCCCAAAAGCGCGTGATTCAAAAATTTTCGCCTGGTAGGCCTATAAGTATTTTTCCACAAATTTAAAAAAAAACTTTTCTATGTCGACGTACGATACGCCCAATCGGCACCCGACAGACAATTTATCTCGACGTATAATACGTCCAATCGGCGTAAGAGGGTTAAATAAAACTTCACCAAATGTTGAAAAACAAAAGGAAAAGTAAAGTTTCCTGAATTAACTGCAGCCGACAACCAGTCTGTAGCCTTCAGTCGGCAGAAACAAACTGAGCTCTTTGTCAATTGGTTCCTCTCTTTCCCCGAAAGTTGGCGGGGTTGTGGTTACCTAACCAAAACTCCTCTTCTACTACTACTACTACTACTACTACTACTACTACTCTACTACTACTACTACTACTACTACTACTACTACTACTACTACTACTAGGCACATGCAATGTGTGTTTGGATATTTTCAAATTGCAGTATGTACATCAAACATGTGGGTTAATACTGAGTACTGATATGAAAGTTTAAGGTATATTTGGTGTTTGAACTAGCATTAAAATAGGTAGTGAGCCTAAAAGAATTTTTATAGGTACGGGTCTTTGGTGCTTTAACTAGTATTGAAGCAAGCAGTTAAGGGCATAACCTAAGCATTTTTGAGGGCTGTGATAACGCAGATATTTGCTTAAAGCGGGTGGTTGTGGTCCCTATCACCCATGATTACCAAGGCCCCACTGTACACCTCATATGAATAATTCCAATAATGAAAGCATAGGTTTGTATTCCCTATGGACCAAAGTTCTGAATACAATTTGTTAGGTCAGCAGCGAGGTGCAAGGCTTCAAGGTCGTAGATGTCAAATGTCATCTATAAGCTGTAGCAATGTTCTCAGTGGCCATCCTCAAGGCCCCAATGACAGCAACAGGTCAAAGATCTGGGAGTAACTTATCATAATATACAGATATTGTAACAAACACAAAATGCTGAAGACACCAGACCTCTCACTTTGTCAACCAATAACTATTTCCAGTGCAAACTTAAAACAAGAACATCATGGACACTGAAGTTCAAAAAAGTAATTAAAGATCATTGACTCACTCTATTCTGATCAGAGGATGGAGTTATGTGGTGACAAGGGCCATACCATCTTCAAATACATCAAGAATACATAAACAAAATTAGCAGCATTTATTCAATTCTTACCTGGGTGATGCTTCAAAGGTCCCCAACCCATAGGCAGTGGGCTATCATTGCGAGCACAGTGGGCCACTAAAACTATAAGTTTGCTGAATACCAATCGCACCTCAGGAGCAGGACATTCTAACAAATATTCCATAAAACGGTGTGGATGCGCAAATAGCATGTTCTGAGCAAACCACGCTCTTGTTTGAACTGATGCCCTTAAATGTACCTGAAAATACATAGAAATATTATATTTCTCATAGACGATAAAGACAAAATTCAATGAGTAGCATTCAATAAGCTCTGAACATTTTTATGAATGTGCATGAAACTGAAACTCACCAATAATGCATCATACCACTCCATTGCTGGACCCCTTAGTGTCTTTTTAGTGTGCAAGCCAACGGAAAACAAGAATTTGCTGCATAACTGCGTACTTATCATAGCAATGTGTTCACAATCCGCAACCTGAAACAAGAAGGTAACATTACAACAGAGATGGTATTTACTTACAATAGAATCACCTATAACAGATTTGTTTGTGTATCGCCATCGATTATCATTTTAACTGCAGGACAAACTTTAGGGTTATGGGCAAACAGTACACATTCAAACTCCTGTTAAGGGCTTTAGCAATGATGATGAACCATAAACTTACAGACAACAACTTCCCAAGGATGATAACGCTATTCTACAACCAAGTAATTTCGTTAAAGCATAGTGGTGGACAGATCAATTGTGACAAACATTTGAGCAAGCTAAATGAAATGCACACCAAGTGAACAGGGAATTTTGACAAGGTATCTATATTATACCAGTTTTATGTCCTAAAGTCATAGATTTCATTTGCAGTGACAAGCAAGGTTAATATTCAAACAGACGTCATTAAGAATGTTGAGCACTAACAATGGTTTTGAAATTTCTCATGTTACTGCCAATTATCCTTTCCTTCTCTCCATATGCTAATTCTGGCACTGATGTGACATTTCAAATCAATCATTTTATTTTATTAGTTTTAATTAATAGTTTCCCTTCATTTTTGTTTTGCCTTATTCATTCTCCACCACAAAGCTCTCTCCTTCCTGATTGCTTGCATCTGATATGTATAAACCAACTCTCCCCTTAATGATTGCTTGCATTTGATATGTATAAAACATTAAAGTATGGAAGTATGGAAACAAATTACCAGTGAATTGTAAATAATACAAAATATTTGCTCAAAAACTTGGGATGGGATGAAGCCTCCCCCAAATATAAACAAGGTACAGGCAGTGCCCAATTATCAGCAGGGGTTCCATTATCAGTGGAGTACTGACTGATAAGCGAAAACCGTTATTAACTGAAACACAGCATTTATGGCGATAGTTAATAGTGCAGACAACCGGTTAATGGTGCCTCTGTTAGTATATTATGGCGCAATAGCTCTATTATTGACTCCTTATGGCATCAATAACCGGACATTGGCATGCTATGGTGCCATAAATCGCCAATTTTATGGCGTTAGACAAGCCCCATAAAACTGGATGGCCATAAACTGAGTCCGCCAATAACCAGGGACTGCTGTAATATTTTGTGATCTGTGCCTTAAAACATTTATAACTCTACAGTAAAGTATCGTTCTTAAAAAATACATATAAATACTTTACCCAGACTGCTAAGCTACAGAAAATGAATTTACTCCCTGGAATCAACAGTTTGCTCACAAATAATTAAATCATACCTCAGAAATTATAACTGCAACTGGAGGCAGAAAATTTTGAATTGGCAATAAACCTCCCATGGATTTGCATAAAACACTTGTCATGTACTACAGAATAAGATATTGCCATTCATACACATTATCTTCCAAAATTAGTTTAACATGGCTACCAAGTCTCAATTCTAACTCTCACAGGCTTTCCTGAAGGATTTATTCTTAAATATGGTGATAAGGGAGCATGGTCCAAGTACTACTTAGTACAATGGGTACATTTCAATCTCCTCTACCTAGATCCTCATCTGGTTCAGGCATGCACTCTCTCCAAGGACGTTTGGTCCTTCTTACAGGTCTTTAGGTTTACACTTCTATATTTACTACTTCTCCTCCTTCCTTATTTGTTACACACTTAAATTAAACCTAACTAGCTTCTCTCCCTTGTATATCTTTTAATATACCTAAATGCAACCTGACATAAACTAATCCCTTTTACTTTAACAAATGCCTGAAGCAAATCTAACATGCAAGTTTCCTCACTTTCTTATTTAGCACCTAAATAACATACTACCTCATCACAAACTAGCTCCTCTAATTATATACCCATTCATTATTTACTAAATGGCAAATATCAAATGTAATTAGTTTCTCCTTTATAACTTACATGCCAAATTGAAAACCAAATATCAAACCTCACTTTTGTTTTACTTGCACATATCAAACTGAACTACATTAGTTCCTCTCCCTTTCTTGCCACACAACCAAATCAGTTCTGACCAACTAGTTCCTCCCCTTTCCTTATTTATTACATGCCCTATTCAAAGCAGTGATGCTGTATGGTTCAGAAATATGGCCATTAAGAAGGAAGGAACAACAGAAGCTGGAGACAAGAAATGACGACACTGAGGTGGATTTGGCGGATCATGCTGCATGATAAGCTGGAAAATAGAGAGACTAGAATAGAAGTGCGGGGATTGTAATGATTATCAATATGACAAGAGAATCAACATCTGATTTGGGTTTGTGGTAAGTATGAGTGAGAGGGAAGGAAAGAGTGAAGACTGCCTTAGGTGGATGCTGTTAAGGAAAGATGGTCTACAGGAAGGCAAAGGATTAGATAGCATAATAATGAAGAAGAGGATTTAGAGAAGAGTTTAGCAGAGAAAGATGTTCTAGAAATAGTTTGGGAAGAAGCATTAAGGCAAACACCTACTTACTTATGGACAGCAGTAGTGAAGAAACCTGACCAAATGTTCCTCTCCCTTCTTAATTTATTTCATGACAAATGAAACCAGACTGGCTGTTACCTCTCCCTTTTTCTCTGAACCCATACCAAACTTGATTAAATAGTAATTCCTCTTCTTTATTGACAAATCTTTTGAAATTATTTCCAAGCCTTAGAAACCACATCTCTTAGCAACTTTCTCATTTGTGATAACTAACCATTCTCATTTTCCATAATATAAAATTTTCAATTTCTTTGAGCCTCAAGGCTGGGAATAATTCTGAAAAATATAGTACTCCACCTAAAAATTCAAAAGATAAATTTCATGGAATACTCCATAATTTTTGTTACATATCTTCCAAAAGGATAAATACACTACTGGGTTAAATAAAATTAACTGGAAACAAGATATACATAAATTATCTTGTATAGGCCATAAAGTCTCACTATTAAATTCCATTTGACCTTCTAAGAAAGAGAAGTATAAAATCCATACCACCCATAAACAAACATATTAAGTTTAAATCTTTACCCTTGAAGATATTAAACTTAAATTTAAAAAAAAAACTTTAATCTAAGTAGATGGATGGATATAATGAAGGCAAGCAAACACACAGGTCAATTACTAATTACGGTCACTGTAACAGCTTCCAAGCCAAGGGGAGTTGATTGTCTTAAATATTACTACTGAGAGTATTTCCAAGAAAATAAACATGACTAATTTTAAATAAATTTTATTTTTCTTAGCTAACAAGCTTGAGGTCTTAACAATAGGATAATCTTCTTGTGCCAGCTGGAAGCCGGTTAAAAACAATCAAAGATTGTACAGCAAGGAATCTGTACTTCTGGCAACTCATACATATACAAGGTGGAAACTGGTTACCGACCAGGCTCAGAATCTCGTGACACATCAGTCTTTCTTCCTGTCCTAGGAAAAGAAAGGGGTGGGCAGTAAACGTTAAGACCTCAGGTTTGTTAGTTATGAAAAATACAAATTGATTACATATTTGTCATTTGTTCATACGTGGAACAAACCCTCGGTCTTAACAAGAGGACAGACTTATACTTGAAGGGAGGTACAAGCATCCTAAACTGGCTGGGAGTTAATCCACCCAACCACCTTCCTAAAAGAACGAGTTCTAAAGGGGGCCCAAGCCCGTGGGAGACCAAGCAATGAATATCTAAAAACTCAGCCATCTGGGTTGAAACACGAAGGTATAATATGTCCCAATTTATTGTATTCCAGGAACAAAAGAAAACTGTCTGTTCAAGCAACAAAACATGCAAGCCACAGAGGTCTGTCACCACTTCTCACTCCCCTTGCTACTGAGAGGAGGAGCCCTTATACTGAATGGCAGCTTTGTCTATTGTATATTCACAACAAAACCCACCACCAGTATGACAACCCAACTCACTTGTACCAGACTAGTTCCAGCATATGTGTCTATTCTTCGACCCAGCCATAGGAAAAAAGAGAGGAAAAAGAAAAGAGGCCAGCCAACTCACTCAATCTCTCTTCCACACAATCATTTTAGGTATGATAAAAGGCCCCATATAGGCACTGGGTGAATTACACGCTGGGCAGCCACCACCGGACCCAAGGAAAAAGTGCCCAAAGACCTGTGGGTAACGTCACATAGATAAAAGAAAGTGAATATGAACTGACATAGCCAAGAACCAGTGCTCAAAATTCTATGAACAGAAAAGGAACTTATAACTCTGATGTCATGTGCTCTAGCCTGCACAGACTCAGTGACAGAATTAACAAGTGAGGAGTAATCCTGTTTAATCATTTCACATAACCAGAATGAACTCATGTTCTTGGACATTTCCTTCTGGACCGGCCTCTGCTAACAAAAAGTCTACTGCAAAAAGTCTTAGGCTAAGGCCCCACCGAATCCGGCGCGTCGCGTGCGTCCAACATGGCTACACGTTTTGTGCGTTACGATCAACTGTCATAGTTCAAACACAAGTGGCCCCACACGGTGCACGAGTGTGCGTGGCGACAGGTGCGTTACCGGACTGGACGCGCAAGGAACAAAACATTTTGTTTTTAGCCGCACGTGGACGTGCGTCTCCGAGCTGGGGTCCGCATGAAGGAAGAAATTGTGGTAGACCTACAACAACCTGCATTTGAACCACCTGCCCAACTTTGAGTTATAATCAAATGTGATGATTTGTGGTTATGATAAAGGATTAAAGTATTTTTTTATTATATTCTAATGGATACATTTATGTAAATATCTTTGTTTCAGAAGTTCCTGTATCAAAGTGTTCAGTTCACACACAATTCTACGTATGTATCTTAATTTTTGTATTAAATAAAATAAAGTGCAACTTTAATTTCGAAATCAGTAATCCTTCCTTCAGAGTTACTACAAGTTTCTTACATTGACACGGATCTTCTGTAATTGGTATCAAATTTTGATATTCGAGATATAATGCCCTCGTGAATTAAGTCACAGGTTTTCAGCAGCATCCGACAATATTAAAAAAACTTGTCTGGACGCTATCGTAACTTATGAAAGAGTTTTGCATATTCTCCACTCTTTCCTCGTCTAAAGGATTCGGTGGGGCCTTTGCCTTAGGTGATGACTCCTTTTCAGATAGCATCAAAGTGCTCTAACAGGGAAAAGCAAGAGCTCTTTGGAATCATTGTCCACAGTCATTCAGTGAGGGAATGGAAAACGAGGCAAGCCTGTCATCATGCACCGAGGGGTTCTGAGTCTTCACCATGAATTCCGGGACAAATTTGAAAGCCACAGACCCCTAACCCTGGTGTGTTTAATATCATAGGCATTGAAGCTTGCCAACTCTTTTCAAAGAAGCCAAGGCCAACAGGAAAACTGTCTTTGGAGTCAGATCCCTGTCTGATGACCGAAGAAGGGGCTCAAATGGAGCTCAAGTGAGACTTTTCAGGACTAGAGAAAGATCCCACGCAGGAGGCTTGAGTTCCCCCAGAGAACAGGACTGTTCGAAACTCCTGAACAACAAGGAGACTTCTCAGGATGAAGAGATGTCCACACCTTTCAGGCGCAACAACAAACCCAAGGCCACTCTGTAGCCTCTGATAGCTGAAACAGAAAGAGGTTTCTCCTACCTGAGGAAGATCAGAAAATCCGCTATCCACTGAATAGGAGCTCTCGAGTGGAGAGAAACCCGGTCGATGACAACAATCACAATAGACTGCCCATTTCCCCTAGTAAACTGCTGATGGGCCATTTCCACTGGTAAACTGCTCACAAAGATTTCCTGAGACCTACTAGACAGATGTCCAGCAGCTTTTTGAGAAAAACCTCTCACTCGGAGATACTTGATAGTCTCCAGCCGTGAAGAGACAGACTTAATTGAATGGTGAAACCTTTCTGCAAGAGACAGGTCTGAGAATCACTCCACCTGAGGCCACAGAGGTGCCACCAACGTCATCCTGAGATTTTGAGAACTCATTACTCTGTTCAGAACTTGACGGATCAGGCAAAATGGAGGGAAGGAGTATACCTCGAGACTGTCCAAGGATGCTGTAAGGCATCCTCTGCATCCTCTGAGACCACTGAACAGTAAACCTCTAACTTCCTGTTGAAGTGAGAGGCAAAGAGGTCTAGTATAGGCCTTCCCCAAATGTGAAAAAGCCTGTCCGCCACGTCCTAATGCAGAGACCACTCTGGGTCCAGGATTTGGTTTCAACAACTCGGCTTATCGGCCACCACATTCCTCTTGCCTGGAATGTACCTGGTGGAGAGCTCCACCGAACTGTCGATCGTCCACCAGTGTAACTCAACTGTCATACAAAGGTCTTTCCTCACCCTCTCTGACAGAGGGACTTTCTGCAAAGGGGAATCCCCCGCCGGAGACCAGAAGTCCTTCAGTCTCCACTGTAGAGACTGAAAGTGAAGACCACCGTGAAGGACCAGCTTCTTCTCTGGAGAAGCTGTATCTATATCCATACCCAGATAGAGAGCCCTCTGGCTGGGAACCAGATTCGATTTCTCCATTTTCACTACTAAAGGCAATCCCTGTCTTGAAGTAGTTTCTCTTGGAGCTTGCCAAGATCAGCCAGTCGTTGTGGTATCTCAACAGGAGACTCCCTTGAGCATAAGCCCTTGTCAAGACTAAGGCAAAGACAACATGTGAACACCTGAGGGGTCCAAGTCAATCCGAAGCAAAGGACCTTGAACTGGAAGACTTGCTCTCCCAAACTGAAGCGAAGGAACTTTCTGGACAAAGGGTGGATCGGAATCAAAGCAAGCATCCTTCAAGTCTATTGACAGCAAGAAGTCATTGTCTCTAATCGCTGCCAAAATTGTCCGGGCCATTTCCATCCTGAACCTCTTCTTCTTTATAAAGTGATTCAGAGTGGGGAGGTTGATTACTGGTTTCCAGCAGTCACCTGCAGCCTTTGGAACCAGGAAAATCTGACTGTAAAACCCCGGTTAAAGACGCTGCACTTCTTCCATCGCCCCCTTTTCCAGCACCTTCAACACTTCCTCCCTCAGGGCTAAGTATTTTGGTGAGCCATGAGCATAGGTCACATTGAGCAGGGGTCTGTCTGAGAGAGGGGGAGAGATGTTGAAGGGTAGTAGATACCCGACCCGACGAACATCTACTAAACATTTCTCTGCTCCATGTAACTGCCACTTGGCCCAATGGCCAGCCAGGCATCCCCCTACATGTGGTAACAGAGAGGGAGGGGCGCCCACTCTATCGACAACCCCCTCTGCCCCTTCCTCTAGAGCCCCTCCTAGCCTTGAAGGGGCAGGACTGAAAGGGACGCTGTTGTTGTCTTGACTTTGACAGAGAAGATCATCTTGCCTGCCTTTGTGGAGGGGGAGGAAGAGGATGAGAACAAGCCTCCGACTTAAGATACTGTCTGATGTACAAGCATATAATTGGTTTCCACTCACCCCCAGGTGATCACATCATCTAATTGAGCTCTTGGGAAAAGAAGCTGCAACTCAAGAAGATCCCTGTTTCGGGATAAGAACTCCAAATCTACTGATCCCGCCACCTTCGACAAGGCCGGGTCCCTCCTGGCCAAAAGAGGGTTGGACCACAAAGTTGCACTAAGGTGGCCTTGATATGAAATAGCCTTAGTACCAAACTGCAAAAGCCTGACAAAGGAGGGAAAATTGACTAAACCTTCCTCAGCTCTATCCAAAGCCATCCTGGCTACCCCAGTGGGCCATAAGTCCACCCAGGAGACAGTCTGGAAGATGGAAGAAGCCATACTCTCCATAGCCAAGGCCTCCTGCAAAGAAAAAGGTCCCTCAGACGTAACCTGATAAAGGGTCAACCCAGGTTTAAGATGGACCGACCATGTCCGAATCAAGGTGACAGGATGTCAGCTGGACCACATTGGTGCAATAATACTTCCTATGCTGCACAAGAGGAGGAGGAAGGAACCTCAAGGATCTATTGGAGCGCAGAGAGCCATCTCGGTCCAAAACAAAGGTGTTAACATGTTGCAAGATAGAATAAGCATGACCCAACAAGGGAAGCTCCAACAAAGCCCTAGTATCTTGCCTTGGACTAATAAGGCCATAGGGGTCATAGGAAATTGGGCCTGCGTTCTCCCCGTAATATTACTGAACTTACGAATGAAATTAAGAACCTCAGAGAAAGAAGACAAAAACTCCTGTTTCTCTCCCTCCTCTTGCTCTGGCAAGGGGGACCAATGACACAAAGAAGAGGGCTCGGAAGGATCCTCATCCTTCTCTAACAGCAATGGAGAGGTTTCTCCAGGAAGCCAGGCATCATATCTCCCACTAGTCGGAGTGGAACCCCTAATTACCAAAGATCCTGATGCATAGGGTGCCAGAACATGGCCACACAAAGAAACTTGTATGTGGTCTCGATCCAAACAGTGTACGCATTTGTGCGACGAATCACATACATGGACATGGGATGAGTCACATACAGTAATACCCCGCGAACTCCAGACACCCTCGTGCAAGGGGAAGTTTCGCTTAAGTTCAGCATGGTCTCTAAACACGCTAATAAATGCTTACTTCTCAAGTATGAACACTAAATATGACCCGAATCATGCTCCCTAATTATTAGGATAACTTTTTACTGAAATTAAAGTTACTGCAGTTTGATTTAAAAGTTCTTTTTCCCTAAGAGTAAAAGTTTTCTTTGTGTCATTAGGTAAACTTCAAAAGTCAGTCATAGCGAAGGTACAAAATTCAATAAAATAAAGAAGACATGTACGTACATACATAATGATTGCAGAGGGTGAAGGTAAAATTCAATCAATTTAAAATTCTGAACTAGAGTGAGAGCTAACTATGAACTAGAGAAAGAAATATGTACGCCGTGCGAGGTAAAACTCTGGAGGGGTATCATCTTTAAAAAGTGCAAATAGGATCACATTTTCTGAAAGTACATTCACTGTATGTGCTGTATTTACGTAACATAGTACATACAGATTGTACCGGCACTTTTCTCCGAGGTTAAAAAAGTAATTTTCACAAAACAACAACTCTGTTATGTCCAATATGTTTTACTAGTTGATCATGGACTTCCTATATAGTGACACACTGAATTACATACTGCCTTTGTATTATTTTCAAAAAATATAAATAGCATACACAAAATCTCCATACTGATTTTACATTTACAAGCATGAAAACTAATATTAATTGTAGTGTAGTGTACTAGTATGTACTTCAGAAATTAAAGTTTCTTAAGGGATATCATCTTTGAAAAGTGCAGTAACTTTTGTGTGTGGGTATCGCATCTTATAAAAGTATGTATATGCACTAACTGTAGGTGCTACATACTTACCTTTGTATCATATTTATGCATGTACAAAAATAAAAATAATACATTTTTAATAAATATTTTATACAGAAAAGCTTTAAAACTTAAAAATTTACTCAATAAATTAAACAAACACTTTTGCAGGGTTTTGCAGTGTTTCTGGAGGATTAATAAATGTTCGCACTACAGGTAGTGTTCGAGTTACGATAATTCGTCTCACGATAATCAGATTTTACGATGGGGTTAGCAATTAATACTGCAACGACAATATTTTGAAAACATTTTAAAATTTTGGTCGTAACAGGTGCAGGCCAGCAGCATACAACCAGGCAGCAAAAGAGAGACCAAATTACAATAGCCTAACTTTATCCCATCTTCTAGTTAAATAAGTTACAAAAACAGCAATAAGAGAATTATGATTTTTTTTTTTAACATTTTACTCTTTTGGTAAATGTGTACAGCCATGAACAACCAAACGAGAAACAACATTTTGCCAAGTACAACCAAATTGGAACAACATCCATTTGGCTTGTATTTCAACCATCGTATGATAGTAAACAATTACCGCAGTTATGTTATAAATGATGTTATGTATAACGGGGCTGATATATTTTTAGGTAATAACTTTGTTCACTATAGATCGAAGATCAGCAAGGAAACATACTGTTAAATTTAAACAAAGTTGTAGCTGAAGCTGAGAACATTTTTTGAGCTGCTAATGACTGTTATTGTGCATTGGTAACAAAGATAAAAATTCTGTAAGCTTATCCGATCAAACACAATTGTAGATAAAGTTGAGAGAGACTAATTTTAATCAAATCTTCAGGCCTTGAAAGAATATAATATACTGCTGTTTTCACGTTGATAAAAGATAAATAACGCATCAGTAAAGATCATACTACAAAGAAAGAACATTTTTCGAGCTGCTAATGACTGTTATTGTGCATCAGTAACAAAGATAAAAATCCTGTAAACTTATCTGATCAAACACAACCGTAGATAAAGTTGAGAGAGATTAATATTAATCAAAACTTCAGGTCTTGAAAGAATACAGTATACTGCTGTTTTCACGTCGATAAAAGATAAATAACGTACAGTAAAGATCGTACTACAAAGAAATCAAGTGAAAATAACGAACGGCATCACATAATTTTCCTTACACAATAAACAAGCTCACAAAGCAATCTATTAACGAAAATAATAATTTAAATAGTTCTCAACGAGACATATTAAATTCATATTTTGACTTAAAATTAACACGTCTTCAAACAAAAAGATGACCTTGTCTCAAGTAAGTAAAGTATTTAGATATTCTTTTATGCTAACAAGAAGCAAAACAATTCGCTCTGAATTGAGTTAAATATGACCAAATAAACTCGTATTCACCATCAGCTGATTTCCAAACCAAAACATTGACCGCTTTGTTAGTATTTTATGATAAAATGCGTAATATGAGAATACATACAATATAATAGGATAAGAGTAATTATGATCTTTAATAGATTCACGGAAAAGATGCATACTAGTTATGTTTTTATTGCATAATTATATGTAGGCATCAGCAGCCTGATAGGTATTGCGCTCAATTATGCCAATATTGGTCCGAATCGGAGTCCGATTTACCATGGTATCTATCATTGTACAGTGTAACCTCAACATAGTAAAGTCCCTACTTACGAAAAATCCAAGTTACGAAAGCAAAGACGAAGATTTTTTTGCTTCTGTATATGAAAATAATTCAGGTTACGAAAGGGTGTACTACTGTAAAAGTCCAAAATTGGCCCGGACCGCACAGAACAATTTTAAAACTCGCGCGCCACTAACTCAGTAGACTTGCCACCATCCTCCTGCTCTCCCATTGGTTCCTGATGCTAGTCACCGCCTTAAGATCCTGCTCTCCTATTGGTCAGCATCTATCCCATCATCCCTCTACGTAAAGACGTCCTTCGGCCACTTCGTTGCATCAGCGTTATCATACGTACGCGGAATTCATTTGTTCACATATACATATTTTGTTAGTTAACGTAAATTCATGTTAGTGATTTCACTTTCTACTTGAACATATACTTTATTGTGCTGTGTGAACTTAATTAACTTATTTAGCCATGGTTCCCAAGAATGTTGCTTAAGTTCATGAAAAGAAGAGAATGCTTTCTATGGAGACTAAGATGGAGATAATTAAGAAGTATGAAGCTGGCATGCGGTAGAGTGTGATCGCTAAGGAAGACGGCTGAAATCCGTCAACGATAACCACCATCCTTAAGCAGAAGGAAGCCATCAAAGCAGCTACACTTCCAAGGGCGTGACTATTTTGTCCAACAAGAGGAACCACGTGCATGATGAGTTGGAGAGGCTGCTTCTTGTATGGATTAAAGACAAAGAAATTGCTGGCGATACGATAACCGAGACTGCAATCTGCTACAAGGCCAGCACTATTTTCGGTGATCTGATTGCCCAGGCCGAAGATGGTGGAGAAGGGACATCGACGCCAACCTCAGACTTCAAGGCTTCTCGTGGGTGGTTTGATTAATTCCAGAAACGGACTGGCATCCATTCAGTGGTGCGGCATGGGGAGGCTGCCAGCTCGGACACAAAAGCGGCCGAAGCCTTTATGAAGACGTTCGACGAGATGTCGATCAATGAAGGCTACAGTTCTCAGCAAGTTTTCAACTGTGACAAGACTGACCTTTTTTGGAAAAAAAAATGCCTCGTCGGACGTACATCACGGAGGAAGAGAAGAAGCTAACCGGGCATAAGCCTATGAAAGACAGGCTTACACGCTCGCACTTTGTTCCAATGCCAGTGGGGATTGTAAGGTCAAGCCCCTACTTGTGTATCATTCGAAGACTCCTCGAGCCTTCAAGGCCCACAAAGTGGTAAGGAGAAGCTTCCGGTGATGTGGAGGGCTAATGCGAAAGCCTGGGTAACGAGACTTTTGTTCACCGAGTGGGTAAATCAGTGTTTCGGCCTGACAGTGAAGAAATTCTTGGAAGAGAAGTGCTTCCCTCTGAAATGTCTGCTGTTGTTGCACAATGCCCCTGCTCACCCTCCTGGCCTCGAGGAAGATATTCTAGCGGAGTATTTTTTCATCAAGGTTCTTTATCTTCCACCTAACACCACCCCTCTCCTCCAGCCCATGGACCAGCAAATGATGTCGAACTTTAAGAAGCCGTATACGAAACATCTTTTCAAGAGATGTTTCAACTTCACCGATACCACAAACCTCACCTTGCATGAATTTTGGCAGGAGCATTTCGATGTTGTCATATGCATCCGACTCATCGACCAAGCTTGGCAGGAGGTTTCGAGGCAAACCTTGAATTCCTCGTGGAGAAACTCTGGCCTGATGCCTGATGCCGTATGCGCCTGAGATTTCGAGGGATTCAATGTGGGCAAAGCTGATACAGATTCAGAAACAGTTGATCCTAAAACTGTTTCGCAACCAGATCTTGACGAGATCATTGCACTCGGCAAGTCCATGGGGCTGGTCGTCGACGAGGACGATATCAATGACCTTCACAAGGAGCACCAAGAGCTTACAACGGATGGCCTGAAGGAGTTGGAGGCCATGCAACATAACGCCGTTCAAGAAGAGTTCTCTAGCAGCAGCGAGGAGGAGGAGGACCCTATGACAACGGCAGAAATTAAAGATGCTCTAGCTGCCTTTCATAAAGTGCAATCATTTGTAGAAAAGACACCCCCCGAAAAGGCTTACACAGGTCGTATGCTTGCGCAGTTCGATGATGTTTGCCTGAGTCGTTTCAGGAACATTGTGAAAAGCAGGCAGAAGCAATCTTCCTTGGATAGTTATTTTTTAAAGAGGCCTTTAGTAATAGTAAGCAAACAAGAAGATCCAAGTGATACAAAAAAACAAAGTTGAAAGTGGTGAAGAAATTGAAATTTTGTGTAAAAAAAAAAAAAATAATAATAATAATAATAATAATAATAATTTTAAGTTTCTTGTAAAGTTAAGAGTTAATGTTTTCTGCCATTTGTTAATGTAAAGTTTATTGATAATGTTTTCGGCCATTTTTTAATGTGTTTCGTAAAGTTAAGTGTTCATGTTCTGCCATTTCTCCTCCTCTGTCACCACTTTCAGAGATCGCCTCATTCGAAAGGTAAGGTTCCACATTTTACTACATATGGATGTCCATGTACGTACAGTATTTCTTGTACCATGTACACTAATACACTTTATTTACAGGTATAGTATAGGTTATGTTAAGTATTGAATGGTCCAATTTGTTGTATTTCATTGTTTATTGGTCAATTTGGCTTTAATATAAAATTTACTGTGGTGTTTTTGTAGGGCTTGGAGCGAATTAGGCAATTTACATGTAAAAGATGGTTTGAGATTCGAAAAAATCAGGTTACGAAGGCTGCTTCGGACATATTAATTTTGTATCCTGAGGCACTACTGTATATGCTAGGCTAACTTGTTAATGTTATTCAATTTCACTTAGTAATGAATTATCATGACCCATTATGCATTGAACCTACAGAAGTAGCTGAAATTAATCATTTCTATGATGCATATGCATAAGTATACTGAGTAGTGTAGGGTAGCTCCCCTATATGTAAATATGGTACTGATAACCCTAGTGTAGGCTAGGCTATATTCAAGATATGATTTTTTTGACATACGATAGATTTTTCGTAACCAAACCCCATCGTTAGTAGGAGAATACCTGTGTTGTGAACTCGCGTATGATAATTAATTAGGTTCCAATGAAAAGTCTGCGCTATTGTGAATTCGCTAAGTTCGGGGCATTACTGTACACAGCTGTGAGATGACGCACAAGCACAATCTGAGATAGGGAACGACACCAAAGAGTTCCTGACGGAGACCGATCCCTAAGGTCCTGGTCTTTGGGAGGAGAACAAGAAACATGTCCATTGACCAGACAGCCTCATTTCCTCGACCATCAACCGCAGCACCACAGATAGAAGAGCCTTTGGAAGGTGGAGGAGACACTGTCATAGCAGGCACCTTCGACTTCTTAATCAGAGCCTTATCATCTTTACAATGGACTGGAACAGGTACAGAAGACGGAGATGGTGGATATAAGGGGTTAACACTTCTTTGATCGCAAAAACGTATGTGAGAGAGAAAACCATAGCCGTGTAGAGAAGCTGGCAAAGCACTCTTTCCACTTGCAACTCTTTCGTTGCCATGAACACGTATGCGTAAGAGAGAGACACGGCCATGTACAGAAGTCGGCGAAGCACCATGTCACTACCAACCCTAACATGGTCACAAACATGTACTACATATAAGCAGGAGGTACGGCCGTGAAGAGCAGATGGCGAAGCACACGTACGCCTAAGGGAGAGACATGGCCATGTATAGAAGTCATCGAAGCACTTGTCACTAGCAACTCCGTGGTCATGAACACGTACGTGCAAGGGGGAGGCATGACCGTGTAGAGCAGTTGGTGTAGCACTCCTCCTCTCACCCTTAACACATCCATGGTCATGAATACATACACGTAGGGGGGAGAGAGCTGTGCATAGAAGACGGCGAAG
This sequence comes from Macrobrachium nipponense, assembly GCF_015104395.2. Taxonomy (NCBI): domain Eukaryota; kingdom Metazoa; phylum Arthropoda; class Malacostraca; order Decapoda; family Palaemonidae; genus Macrobrachium; species Macrobrachium nipponense. The sequence goes on from NC_087213.1 coordinate 41,711,176, forward strand.
CACTCCTCTCGCTAGCAACCTTCCCAAGGTCACGAACACGAATGTGTAATTGGGAGACACGGCCGTGTAGAGAAGACAGCAATGCATTCCTCTCTCTCACAAAAGACGATGCCACAAAGCCTGTAATTCTCAGTTTGACTCAAGGGCGAGGAGGAGACGGAGGCGAAGAAGCAGGAGATGAGAGAGAGAGAGAGAGAGAGAGAGAGAGAGAGAGAGAGAGATAGCTTCCTCCCTCTACAGCGTTTCTTGCTTTTCTCGAACATAGCTTTAAAGGGCGACCCTGCAAGCGTCGACGTTGATACAGGCGTCCCGCTAGGAGGCAACACCCGAGATCCATAGTAATGTAGGCCTGGGTGGTGGTGATGAGGAGAGAGAGAGAGAGATAGAGAGAGAGAGAGAGAGAGATAGAGAGAGAGAGGAAGAAGAGAGAAGAGGAGGAGAAGAAGAGAGAGAGACCAACTGGGGCCCATGGGCAAGGCTGGGCGACGAGCCCCTTTTGTTGGTGGTTGGTGGTGGGGTGGTTGGGTGGTTTGGGGGGTTGGGGGGGGGGGGAGGGGAGGAGAGAAGGAGAGAGAGAGAGAGAGAGAAGAGAAGAGGAGAGAGAGAAGAAAGAGAGAGAACCCCTGCCCCAATGGGGCCCAAGCTTGGGGCCTTACCGCAACCCCCTTCCAAGAAATGCGACCAGAAAAGTCCCATCCCAAGGAGGGGGAATCTGAAATAAACAAAACAGAAGGCATAGCCACCTCTAGGAAGAACATTAGATCCTGAGAGAGAGAGGGCGCTACATTACACATAATCTCATCCTCTGCAACTCCCGTTACTTCCAACGACGAATTGATCGAAGAAAAGGAAAGAGACAGGGGTACAACCAAAGCAGGGGGAATGATTCTGGAAGATGGGGATGCTGAAACGTCCAAACGAGGAGGTGAGTAACCTTCCCAAGAAGGACTAGTAGAAACTCTTCAATGCTCCCTATCTTGTAATTACAAAACGCCCTCCACTGTGACTCAGGCCACAAACATAATTCTGTGCAAGGATACTGCATGTCGTATGGGGATCTGTAATAGAAGCAGCCAAAAATTTGGAGCACAGAATACCCCCAACGCCCAGGCACAAGCACTGGCGAGACCTTGATGAGTTGGAGGACTCCATGATAACAAATCACACACAAATACACACACACAAAAGGAATCGTGGGAAAACAAAACAACTGGCTTGGGAGGAGAGCAAAAGCAACTACTCTCTAAGGCAGTCAAAGAAAATATGACCCATCACGAGGTTCCGAGCCTGGTCAGTGACCAGTTTCCACCTTCGTATACGCACCAGTTACCAGATGCCATGGATTCCTTGCTTTACAATGTTTTATTGTTTTAACCAGCTTCCAGCTGGCACAAGAAGATTATCCTATTGTTAAGACCGAGGGTTTGTTCCACGTATGAACAATTCATTTTTTGTAAAATGCCACTTACACAGAAAAAACTCATGTCCTACTTGAAAGGCATTCAACATAAAACACAGTAGTGGGTTCACTTACAAATTTGCCAAAACAATTTTTCAGTAAATTGCAAGCCCTAGTCCTAGACAAACATGTTAGACTTACTTTTTAACCCCAAGCAACAATATTCTGGTGAAAAACTATTTCTATGATAAAGTTTTATACAATATGCTTACCAAGTAATCACATAGTTATGTTCGATCACACACACCAGCTTAAATTAAAAACTTGGTGGGTAACGCTTCAAGTTTAGTGCAGGTGACCAGTCCTGCCCATTAACAGGAATACCAGGAACAACTCTGCAAACAACTTCATTCTGTTTATGCCTTATGTGTTGATCATGTAGACCAGAGTGGCAGGATCAAGCAGAGGCAGACACAAAAAACTTACTTTATTTACCTCTGAGAACCAACCTGACAAGCGCCTACATCATTACGCTTAGCTACCCTTGCCACTTATGACATAAACATAAAGAAGCCTCACGAGCGAATGGCAAGTGCAAAGCGCAACGTCATATGCAAACATTCTCAACAGAGTTAACATATTCCCTCTCTTTTGAAAGAAAACAAAAGAAATCCACCTCCAAAGCAACAAGCATTATATGGCATAAAAAAAAAAAAAATTATCTACTAACAAAATATATTTAAGATTTCAGGGATCCACTCTCAAACACGAGCAATTCTCAAAGAATTTACCCTGTTTTTGGTTAATGCATCAGCCAACTGTAATTTTGAATCTAACCAAAATATCTTGAACTCTTCATTCTGATCCAATTCTTTGGGAATAGCTATGTCAGTGTTTCTGCAGCAAAAGGGCTTTTTACAACCCTTTTTATTTTTTTGACTCTCGGTATAATGGACAACAGTTTCCATTTTCACCCACTAAGAAAGTCACAAAGCCCCAAGCACTACTAAATCCATTGGGGAGATTGGCATAAGAAGCATCATGGTGCACAACCAACTTAAACTTTAAACTGTCTTCCATTCCTGGAAAGTACATACAGCTCTCAAAGGTACAGGCTTTTTTTTGACATTTGTTTGCCTCAATCAGGTCTTTTACTTTAGGGTTATTTATTTTACAGCTAAGTTCCAATACATCATATGACAAGTCATGTCTTGAATTAGTGCATAATCATCCTAGTTGGCCTACTAGACTACTAAAATTCTCCTTTTCTTCTTCATTACACTCCGTATTCTTATTCAACCCTCTCTCAGCACTTACATTTATAGATTTAAGAGATTTACAATACTCATTTTGATGTTATTTTCATTACTAAATAAAAAAAAACTATTAACTTACTAATTTAAGGTATTTTTTATGTAAGATGGTTCTTCAAGTAAACATTTAGTATTTGAACTTTCAAGATAGGCAGTTATTTATAAGCATTTTTTGAGGGATTTCTAAGTATTTGTGGATTCTAGCTATTTGCAGGTGGATCTGGTACACATCCCCCGAATACAGGGGGTTCACTGTGGTTCACTGTAAGTTATATTACGCTGCTCGGTAAAGGTGGCACTTAAAATTTATAAGCAACTACACTTTTCAAATTGCTTTATTGACATTTTCATCTCACATGGTATAATAAATTGCAACTGAATGTCTCATAGCTTTGAAAAATCAACCATTCTTCAGCCCATATTTTTTAACTAACTTATGCTCTTCATGCTAGGCTGCCTAAATTATCTCTACTCAGGGAAACACTCAACACCAAAGTTATGCTAAGTTAAGTAGACTATGACTCCTTATCACTAGAAGCATATTCAAATATGCTACTGAGGTAAAAAAAAAAAAAAATATGCAAATATGCTACTGAGGTAAAAAAAATTATGAACTTGAATCAAATCTCAACATTAAATACTGATCCTGAAGGTCACAAGTTGAAGGTAACTCGAAATCAGCAAATACATCACTGAATTCTGGTTAGATAACCTGCAATGGATGAAAAAAGCTACTGCAAATATCTGATGTTTACATAGAGGATGGCAGAAACAGAATGAAGTTGCCTGCCTAGTTATCCCATTAGTGGGAGGGACTAGTCATCTGCACTAAACTTTGAAGCATTACCCGCAAATTCTTTAAGCTCCATGCGAGTTGAAAAAAACTGCTGTGTAATTACTTGGTAAGTCACTTATATAAAATCATAAAACTACATGTGTTACAAGTGAACATATTTCAATATAAAATATATTAGTAATGCTACCATTCAGCACTAATAAAATCAGTGAGAATTTGTGAACATCACATTAGTTCATCACCATATTTAGATGCACTGCTCCTTCAAGCTAGTATTCTAATATACTGTACAGTACAAAATCTCACTCTTACATATTAAAAATGAGACCACCAGCTGTCAAACCATATCATGATTAAAATTTTAATATTACTTTACTCTTACCCTGTCCTGTGGAGTTTGTATAACAAATGGATGATTTGTCATAATAAGCTTTTTGAGAAACTGGAAATATTCTGGAGAAAACTGGGACCGGGAATGCATAAACCGTACATTCTGACGAACAACTGATCTCTCAATGGCACTTGGCATTTTGACTAACCCTGGTCGTTCCGCTGAAAGAAAAAATCAACCAGATATATAAAATAACAACAGATACATCATATAATTAACTTGACATGTACCAGATGTATTTTCTGAGAACAGATGAGTCATGAAATTAACTTACTTTGTAAACTGACAAAAGAAATGTCTCAGAACCTTGTCAACAGAACACATTAGTTTGTAAATCACACACAAAAAATATCACTAGTGTTTGTGTATTCATATGAATTATTTTTAAACATTCTTCTAAATAAACCTAGCACACTAAATTACCACTACAGTTTAATGAGACCGATGAGTTTTTAACCCTCATAAAGCTAAGGGAACAAAGTAAAAGTAATGTTATAAGTGTTCTTTTTATTTAGTAAGAAAGGTCCCCTGTACTCAACATGCTTTATCATCTTTCACAATGATTAAGCAATCTGAAAATAACAATGGATTTTTTATATTTTTCCATTTGAATCTTTTAAACTGCATTGAATCTTGCTCAATATTTAATATCACTAAGACTACGTACTTACCTAAGCCTAATTCACTCATAGAATTGCAGAGATTATCCTCCTCCACATCAAGTCGAGTATAAAAAAGAAGGTATGCATTCCACCATCTCTTTTGGCGACGGTAACTTACTCTCTTCATAATATTATCAAACACTTGCTGTGGATAGAAATAGGCATTTAACATGAATATGAATGACTATACACAGACTACATCACCAAATATGTCCATAAAATTTCTTATATGCCTTTATAAACCACATTTAAATGGGTGTGATATGAGACATATGTGACTAGCTGCCCGACTTTACACACTATCCATTTAATGATAATTCTACAATAATATGGAATTCTTATAACGCCATCGGGCATTCCCGAAAAAATCTAATTGCATTTTCTACTTGTCCAAAATAACCAATATCAGGATTTTAAAGGCACTTTTGTACTGTTTCATTTTTTTCAAATTCTGAGACACCCAGTCATATTAATTTTTCTCATCTAACTCAAGTTTCATGTGGCTTAGGCGGAAAGATTTCAGTTATGTATTGTTCAAGCAGACTTCAAACAAAATTCTTGACGGCCAGCACAGAGTCGTCACCTACTCTTATGTACAGGTACAGGCAGTCCTCAGTTAGCAGCAGCCTTGGCTATCAGCGATCCGGTTAAGATAGAGGGCTTGCCTAGCAGCAAAAATAACTGGATTTTCAGCGCCTATCTGCACTGATCTTTGCTTACCAGCGTCGATCCCCACTTAACAAGGGCTCTGATCCCCAATTATTGGCACCCGATAACCAGGGATCTGCACCGTTATTGTCACTTCTCAGTTATCGTTACACTGTTGGGAATGGAACCCCCACTGACAACCGGGGACTGCCTGTATACAGGCCTACTTTACATACAAAAATCAATAAATACACACTGAATATGTTCATCCAAATATAAATAAATATATCATGCATCAAATATAGCACAGGGATTTTATATCTTATCAAATTGCAGTACAACTTAATAAAAACTTGATAACTGGTTTGGCAGAAATCTTTTGTCTGGCAAGCTTCCATTAATGGTTTTATTTATACAGCCCGACCTCTAAAAATCAACACCTTTGGGACCAGGCCACAGAAAATCCCAGATGACAGAAATCACCCCTAAGAAATCTCCCATGTAAACAACATCCTACCAGCTCATTTAACAAACATATTACTGTCTTATCAAAAGTAGAACAAAACTCATGAATAATCACTGTCATTCACTGGGTTTAGTTCCTTAGCAAAATCTGGCCAACTCCTTAAGCACTCAACCTTTTCTGGCTTGCGACTCCTGCAACAAAAACCTAAAAATCTGCTGCTTTTGTTTTTGTAAACATCTGTGTGGAGAGAGAGAGAGAGAGAGAGAGAGAGAGAGAGAGAGAGAGAGAGAGAGAGAGAGAGAGAGAGAGAGAAATTCAATGCATTACTGTCATATCATTGTATTATAATTTATGAACATACTTATCAGGCACCATTTGCTTCCTGGTTATGTTTAGTCATAAAATCATCAGCTGATTGCATTTTATGGACATCATCTCAGCCATTAGTTACTAAATTAAATGTATTCAGATTTTGCTTTTGGTTCCTCCAAAAAGTTTTGTGGTCTGCACATTATTAGTTCATTTAATCACATCACTGGAGTAATAGAAGTGTTAAAATTGAACAAATATAGAGTATTAAAATTGACCAAATATAGAGTAATTAATGAAAGTAATCTAAAGGAAAGTGTAGTTCACAATAATCATGTAGAGATAGTAAAAACAGATCTACGTTCTACTAAAGATATTGATAAAATAAGAAATGGAAAAGGTATAATCTAAGTGTTGGAATGAAAATTTAACTATGATGTATGTAGTGCAACTTATATATGACTATATATAAGTTGAAATATATATATATATATATATATATATATATATATATATATATATGTGTGTATGTATGTATATACAGGCGGTCCCCGGGTTACGACGGTTCCGGCTTACGACGTTCCGAGGTTACGATGCTTTTTCTTAAATATTCAATGGAAAAATCCGTCCTGGGTTACGACGCTTGTTCTGACGTTACGACGCTGACGCTTCCGACGCTCCGAGTTAACGACGCTTTTAAAAAACGCATACTATGATAAAAATCCTTTATATTTAGCACAGTATATTAATAAAAATAAGTTTCTGGTTAGATTACAACAAAAATTTTGAGGTTATGATGATTTTCGACACTTTTTATGTCGTATTTTTCTATGTTTTTTAGTGACACCTCCTATGCAGAACTAGTTTCCGAGCGAATAAATACATACTAGCTTGCGGTGCGCAAAGTTTACATATAACAGTCCAAAAGCGCAAATAATGAAAAAATCATTGCTTGTTTCCAGTAATACGTAATAACAAAACGAAGTTTCTGGTTAGATTACAACGCAAATTCCAAGTCTCCAAAGAGACATATTATCCAGTAATTTGATCAGAGAGAGAGAGAGAAGATGAGAGAGAAGAGAGAGGAGAGAAGAGAGAGAGAGAGAGAGAGAAGGACGAGAGAGAGAGAGATAGAGAGAGAGAGAGAGAGAGAGAGAGAGAGAGAGGCGTCTTCCGACGCTCCGAGTTAAGGACAGAGAAGTGTTAGTTTCGTTAAACGGCCTCTGACTCATGCCAGTAAATGTTTTGTTGATACTAATAATATAAGCCTATTTAAAGATACGTTTACTTTAATTAGTCTATATGATACGTTGTTAGTAATCAACTGTTCTTGTAGCCCTCAAGATTTGGCAAAATCGAAGTATCCAAAGAGAGACACTATCCAGTACACTGGAACCTTGACATACGAATTTAATTTGTTCCGTTACCATCGTCGTATATCAAAACAGTTGTATCTTAAAGCATTTTTTCCCATTTAAAATAATGTAATATGTATTAATCCATTCTAGCGGTATGAAACCACACCTAAACACAGCTAAATTACATATAATATACACAATTTATACACAAATAAACAAGTAATAACACACAATGATAAAATAACATAGCAATGTGATAAATGATAATAAATGTTAATAAAATCAATTAAAAAAAAGAAAGGAATTTTACTTACCACAACGAAAGATGACGTGAGGCCAGCAGGGGGAGGAGGTAGGGAAGGGTGGTAGGGAACGATTTGTTCTCTTTTTATTTACGTATGTACACTAATAACTACGTAATAAACACAAATGAAATAACATTGCTAAACTAATTTGTATTTATTTTTTTAATCAGTTCATAGTTTAGAAATAATGGTGATGCCTTTGGAAGGTTTTTATAGCTTCCTTCTGCTTGATGATCGTGGATATTGTAGAAGGATTTCGACCATACTTGTTTGCTATAATTTCATGTTTTGCTTCCATCGCAATCATTTTCTTGGGTTTTTTCTTATCACCTGCTTTGTCTTTAGCTTTGAGGCCCATGGTTGATAATAAAATAGACAAAATAACACGAAAAATAGGTGCAAATACAACGAACTAAACAACGACGTGTTAACATGCAGCACCAACAAACAAACAGACTGAACGCCATTTATCGGTCGCCTATACAACTAACACTCATCGCAAAATCGTATCTCAAATATTTCGTTGTATATCAAAGCTTATATTTTTGCAAATTTTCTGTTGTATCTCAAAACATTCGTATATTAGGGCAATCGTATGTCAAGGCTCCAGTGTAATTTGATCAGAGAGAGAGAGAGAGAGAGAGAGAGAGAGAGAGAGAGAGAGAGAGAGAGAGAGAGAGAGAGAGAGAGAGAGAGAGAGAGACAATGGTCTCGGGGATTGACGTAACGTTTATTTTCTGAACAGATAGGGCAGAGAAGTGTTCGTTTCATTAAACGGCCTCTGACTCATGGCAGGAAATGTTTTGTTGATACTAATATATAAGCCTATTTAAAGATACGTTTACTTTAATTAGTCTATATGATACGTAAATAGTAATCAGCTGTTCTTGTAGCCCTCAAGATTTGGCAAAATCACTCCAGGCTGTACATAAAACTTCAAGAATGTAGTGTCACCAGAGGATTACAATAGTTTTTACCTTCAAGAACCAGCATTCTTTTATGAAAATAACTCCAGGTTGAACATAAAACTACAGGAAACAACATGTAGTGTAACCAAAGGATTACAAGTAAGGTTTTTATAACTTTTTATTAGTTTAAGACATATTTCCAAGCGTCGTTCCGGCTTACGACGATTTTCGGCTTACGACGCGTCTCAAGAACGGAACCCCCGTCATAACCCGGGGTGGACTGGCCTGTAATTATATATATTATATAGAGAATATATATATTATATACTATATATATATATATATATAATATATATATATATATATTTATATATAGAATTATATATATATAGATATTATATATATATATATATATATATATATATATATATATAGAAATCTGATAAAGTCTATTCTTCCAGATGCAAACATGCGGCTCATCATAGCACTAGTTATAATTGGACTCATCTCTTCAGAAGTGGAGATAAGGAAGGGTGCCTTGTTGCAAAAACATGGCAAAGTTAAAATGGTAAAGGACCTGGGAATAGTTAGTATAGGTATAGCAACAATACTGAACACTGCAAATGAACAAAAAAGAAATCCAAAGTGGCATTAAATCAATTCTACAGAGGAATATTAATAAGAGCTTTATCATTATTGGAAAAGTTGAATCACAACATCGAAAAGATGCTAAGGACAAGGTCAAAGAGATCTCTCTTACCCTTCTTTGTAACTGCTTTAAATCAACTTTTTGGTGTAGCAACAGAAGCAAATGTAGAACAAGAAAAGGAAAGAATAGACAGACTGGAAAAGTGGGCAGCCATGAGGGGTACAGTGATAAATAAAGTGATTGCCTCTCACAATGAAAATGCATAACAAATAGAAAAATTGAAGGTTTTTATAATTAAGTTAATCAGAATGTAACACAGGAACTGAATAAATTTTTAAATACCTTTGCACTAGAAAATGAAGTGATGTTAGAGGAACATAAAGACATGCTTATAAAGGCATTTTCAGTGCAACACTAATCACTCCAAAAGAATTAGAAGACGTTCTATAAATATGTAACTGAAAAGCATTGTACGTACACCATTAGTAGAAGATATGTTCATGTATTATAACTTTGTGTGTCAAAGTACTGCATAATAGGATTATTTTAGTTATACCTTTGAACACTAAGACCACAAATTTCCTAATGTCACTGTACCCATTTCCTATGTTGATTGGGAATCAAATGATTATTTGAAAGGGGCTTATATACATTTTGCATTAAAAGAACATGCATTATTGATTTTCTTCTTTAATGATAAACAATTTAGTTTAGTGAATGTATCATGTTAAAGGCCAAAGAATTTTTTTGTAATTTAGACAACCTGTATATCAATACTAATTTCTACCCATGTATTCAAGAGATTGTGTTAAAACAGAATCAAGAGAAAGATATGTGCTCACAACCTTTTAATAAGACTTCTGATGCAATGATAGTGGAAAAGGAACTTTTTGACTTTTCATTAGATATTGTTGTAGCCACACTCACTTGTCCTAATGTTAGTACAGAAATAAAGTTGAAAAATGTTAAGTATTTTGCAACATCATGTAAGTTAGTTCTAACAAATCAATTATACTATGAACCACACCTTTTCTCTGAATATAAATTCAACAAACATGTGCCATATAAGAATTACCCATATGAAATACATGAGTTTAAATTGTCTCAATTAGAACTAAAGAAACTTGAAAACTTGAACTACATTGATGACTATATTTTTTACAAGAAACAAATTTTGCCAGTTTTATCATTAGTAAGTCTGGTGGTGATAACAGTCACTATTGTTTTGTTTAGCATAATAGTGAGGCATTTTATTATAAAAAAAGATACAAGGGATACTGACAGAATGAAAAGAAATTAACCATAATTGACATTTAATATCCACATTATTTCTTATATATTATTGTCGTCAGATGTTAGAGTTTCGAGTGTTCTTTTATTATACTTATGATTTGATGCTTCATTTATTATGCTTATGACTTAAAGCACTTATAATTCATTGTTTAATAATTACTATGATTATTATTTTACTGTTAAAAAGAATGGCAGAATTAAGCGAGTTGATTTTATATATTGTTTTTTCTATTTTCCTTACAATTTGCTTCTCAGGCTCAGCGATGTTGTAAGGAAAATAGAAAAAACAATATATAAAATCAACTCGCTTAATTCTGCCATTCTTTTTAACAGTATTTGCCTAAAAGAGGGTCTTCTACCAAAATACAGATTATTATTTTAATGATATTTTGATGAACTTATGTCTTTTCCTCCAAAGTTGGGGAAACAATTTTTTGCATTTATTGCCATTCTTGTTATGTATATAAAACCACTGAAGACAATGTTGGTAGGTAACCAAATGATGTAATGATACCTAGGAGAATGTCAGTAAGGAATAGTGTATATATATTTGAGAGAGAGAGAGAGAGAGAGAGAGAGAGAGAAGAGAGAGAGGAATTACAAGCACAAAGTTTTAATCTAAGTGCTCGCATAACAATCTTCACCTGTGACCTGACCTCTACACTTATGCCGAAACTCGACAATTCCGGTGACGTTATAAGTTCCACCCACAAGGGGAGGAATTAAGACAATCCACCACATTTAAAGGATGGCATTGGATAATCTACAACAAAATGAATGACATGACTAACAGGCAGGACAAAAAGCTTATCCCCGCCTATTTTAGGTGGGACATTCTCCTTTGTAGAATCTTCGAGAAGCTAGCTGCGAAGGAGAGCACCAATTGGAAAAAGAAAGGACTGCCGGACAGCCATGACAAAAGTAGGTCAGCTGCCGGACAGCCATGACAAAAGTAGGTCAGCTACCCAGAGATTCCCAGAGCTGTAGCAGTCAAGGGGAACTTCATTTTTCGATTCATAGTCTTCATTATTGAACTTATAACTGTATCATTCTCGTGTGAATGAATGGAAGAAACTTGCACTGCATCTCATTTAAACAAGAAACAATAAAGGATATAAAATAAACCAAACCCAATAAAGATGAAAAGAAGATCAAACAAAATAAAAACATTATGAAACCATTGTGAGATCAAATCGCCGTAAGAGGGTGGTGGCGTAAGTCGAGGACACACTGCATTATAAATGGCATCCTAATGTTATCTACTAAAAATAAATCTCACACTATACATGTTCATGATGCGATCATGTTCTTAGACAAAATTTTAATGACTGCTTGATACACAAGATCAGATAATACAAAAGTACAGTGCTCCCCCTTTTATGTAGTATTAGGTTCCAGAACCTGCTGCAGAAATGCAAAAATCCCCCATAAAATACCATATTCCCAATACCACTTAACATAAGGTGCTTATAACTGTCTTTTAACATTTCACTGCTTAATTTGATGTTTCAAACAAAAATACTCCTTAAATTATCATAATAAAAATATTTAATATTTTGAACACAAATACACCCCAAACCATGAACCCAACCATCCTAAGACATTAGATTAGTACCCTTTTACAACTGTTACTCAGAAGTATATATGCCCCTAAAATGCCTATAACAATGATTTACTGAAGTATTTATCCTTTAAAAATTATCACAAATTCACTTTTATTGTATAACAACACTGTTTATTCACTAATTACTGTATTCTTTCATATTGTGTATATGACTAAATATGGATTTTTATATAAAATTTATTTACAACATATTTGTAATGTAGTTATGTATCTATTGAGCTCACTCCAGGTTGGGCCCTGGACTGGGCATAATAGGTGTACAGGTACTCCTCTTTCAACGACGGAATTCCGTTTCAGTGATCATGTTGTTAAACGAATTCATCGTTAAACACATTATTCTCTTTATTTCGACTAATAGCATTAATTTTCAGTCATATAATAATATACACAAAACTAGTTTCTGACATAGCCTCCTACTTGGCAAAGTTCTGACAATGCTTTTTATCATTTTATTACTCACATATATTATAATTTTATAATTTCATAGTGTATAATTTTCTTTAATATAGTGTACTTTATTTAGCAAATTTAGCCTACATTGCCGAGTCAGCCTACCAGAAGTCAATACAATACTAAGTCAATACAGTACTAAACTTTTCTCAGAATCTGCACATTATTTAGTAGTGACATTCATATTCTAAATTTGGTATTTCATAATTATCGCTATTAGTTTCTTCATCATTTATTTTGATAATAGAGGGTAGTGAGATGGAAAAATAATTGAATTTTGGCGATCACAGGACATTGAATGTCACTGTCAAACATAAACAAAGCACAACGCCGTCTATTGAGGAAAGTAAACACTAAACTATTTCTTAATGGGATAAATATTTTCTAGCACTGATAAGATTTACACTTGCACTTCTTACCTCTCGTATCATCTGATCTCATAGTGACATAACGAATATGTATGTAAATACAATTGTATAAAAGAAATTATCAAACTGTATCACATATACGTCTTTCAAGCATACTAAGAGTAAGGAATTCGTGCATGCCAAATGTCTTATTGTTTTGATTAAAAATTATTTATAGCATGCTTATAATGTAGTTATGCATCTATTAATCTCATTCCAGGTTGGGTCCTATACTGAGTCTCTCTCTCTCTCTCTCTCTCTCTCTCTCTCTCTCTCTCTCCTCTCTCTCTCTCTCAAGGTAAGATGTATTTGAAATGATACTGCTGTAATGATTTTTAATGTTAAAGCATATTGTGCAATATTTGACATATTCAGTAATTATTTTCATTTTATCTTCTCAAGTGGTTTGATTGATTGATTATTATTAAAAACATCTCGGTTATTGACAACAAAATAAATTTAGATAAAAAGTAGAATTAAATCTAAAATTAATTTAACCCTTTAACGCTGATTGGACGTATTAAACGTTGATGAAAATTGTCTGTTGGGTGCCGATTGGACGCATGATACATCGACGAAAAAAAGTTTTTTTAGAAATTTGCGGAAAAATAGTTACAGGCCTACTAGGCGAAAACTTTGGAATCACGCGCCTTGGGGGATGCTGGGAGCTCATGGATCAAGGCGTTGTTTTGTTTACAATCGTTACCTAGGCGCACAAGCGCGAATTTCTTTCTTCTCGCACAAAAAGCATCAGCGACACATCTCAGAAATTATTTTGTCACTGACATAATTTTTGCACCATTTTATATTAGCCGTTACATGGAGCATTATATATGAAAATGTGCACAATTTCATGTAGAATGCAACAAAAAACAACCCATGGTTGTAGCTTTTATCAGTTTTGAAATATTTTCATATAAATAATGATAAATAGAAAAAATTCGTCCTTCAGTCAACTTTAACTCAACCGAAATGGTCAAAAACTGCAATTGTAAGCTACAACACTTACAGTCTAGTAATATTCAATCAATTACCTTCATTTTGCAACAAACGGGAAGTCTCTAGCACAATATTTTGATTAATGGTGAATTTTTGAAAACTGCTTTTTTTTATACCATGCATCATTTTGTGATAATATTTTCTCTGTGTTGCCTTGATTGTTTTACAATGTGTTATATACCAAAATGATCGCAATTTAGTGTACAATACAACAACAAAAATGAACTTGTTAGCTTTAACCGTTTTGCTCACAGCGCGATTTGTATACAATTAAATATGAAATTTTTTTTTGCGCTGTCATATATCCCAATACAGTAATATTTTGGGTTACGAACCGATTAGTATACAAATTTTTTAACTTACGAAGTGACACCCTCATTCTGGAATACGAATTTTACTTGGAATACGAATGCGCGAATTTCCATCATGGGAGGCCGCCTGCATTGTTTACATTGGACTCGGATGAGCGTGGGATCTGCGAACGCATTTTTTTAGGCCAAAACTTAACGAGGGTCACGTGACTTCCTCCCACGCATCCCTTGACCCTTTTTAAACCATAACTCTTTCACTATCTCACTGGCGGTAAGATTGAACGCATCTGTCCGTGATACGCTCTCAAATTTGCTTAGTGATTTGCGCACGTGTTGTGTTTCCGTGATAGAGCTTATACATTACTATTACCCAAATACTAAAGACAATGGCTCCCAAGATTTGTGACGAAGGCATAGCCCAGCAAGAAGGAAAGCATAAGAAAGAAGGAGATGATTACAGTCGAAATGAAGAAGGAAATTATCCAAATGCATGATAAAGGTGAGCGCGTGAAAGACATTGCAGCATTCTTCAAGCGGTCGCAATCAACGATCTGCACTATTTTGAAGAAAAAGGAAGAAATTAAAGCCAGTAAAGCATCAAAAGGTGTCACAGTATTGACGAAACAACAGCCTTATATTCTCGACGAGTAGAAATTTGCTCATGGTTGGATAAACGAGAAGCAGCTGGCAGGAGATTCCGTAAGTGAGAGCATCATTTGCGAAAAGGCTCGTAAGATCTACGAAGATTTGAGTAAAAATGAGCCAGGCACATCAGCGGGCAGTGAAAAAGACAGTTTTAAGGAGAGCCGTGGCTGGTTCGAGAATTTTAAGAGAAGGACTGGCATCCACAGTGTTGTTCGCCATGGTGAGGCTGCAAGCTCAGATACGAAGGCGGCAGAGGCTTACGTAAAAGAGTTTAAAAGGCTCGTGGATTCCGAGAAATAACTCCCCCAACAAGTCTTCAATTGCGACGAGACAGGGTTATTTTGGAAGAAGATGCCCAGGAGGACGTTCATTACGGCAGAAGAGAAGGCACTTCTCGGTCACAAGCCCATGAAAGACCGTCTAACCCTACTGTTTTGTGCCAATGCAAGCGGGGATTGCAAGGTTAAGCCTCTCCTCGTGTATCACTCGGAGAATCCACACGCCTTTAAGAAAAACAACGTGCAGAAGAAGCTGTTGCGCGTTATGTGGCGGTCTAATACCAAGGCTTGGGTGACAAGGATCTTGTTCGTTGAGTGGATGAACGAGGTTTTTGGTCCCGAGGTGAAGAAGTATCTCCAGGAGAAGGACCTCCCATTCAAAGCCTTACTTGTGATGGACAATGCTCCTGCCCATCCTCCATCCGTTGAAGAGGACTTACTGGACGAATTCAAGTTTATTAAAGTTAAGTTCTTGCCCGCCAACACCACTCCAATACTCCAGCCCATGGACCAGCAAGTTATCGCCAATTTCAAGAAATTGTATACGAAGGCTATGTTCCAGCGCTGCTTTGAGATGACGGAAGGCACCAACCTTACCCTCAGAGAGTTTTGGAAGGATCACTACTCTGTTTACAACTGCCTCAATCTGATTGACAAAGCCTGGCAGGGAATCACCAGGAGAACCCTCAATTCTGCATGGAAGAAACTGTGGCCCGACTGCGTTGCTGAACGAGATTTTGAGGGGCTCGAACCCGTCGAGGAGGGGCCAGTTGAAGAGGAGATTGTATCCTTGGGCAAGTCCTTGGGGCTGGAGGTTGACACGGACGACATCGAGGACCTCCTGACTGAACATGGGCAGCAGCTGACGACCGACGAGCTGTTGGAGCTACACAAGGAGCAACAGCGACAGGTAACTAAGGAGATCTCATCTGAGGAGGAGGGGGAAGACGCTGCACAGTCGCTTCCTTCAAGCGAGATCAAGGATTTTTTGAAACACTGGGAAATTGTGAAAAGTTTTATCGAGAAAAATCACCCGAATAAGGCTGCATCAGGGCGTGCAACAAATTTGTTTATTGATAATGGGGTTGGTCATTTCTATAAAATTTTAAAGAACAGGCAAAAGCAAGCCTCCATAGAAAAATATTTTTTCAAAATTGTGAAAGACGACACAGTGTCGCGTAAGCGTAAAATTAGTGATCGTAGTGAACGGTGCTCTCTAGAGAAAGAAACAAAGTCTTCCAGAAGTGTTCACGGAGGGAGATTTCCCCCCCAAGCCCTAACCCTCTCCTCCTCACCCTTCCCCTCTTCCCGTCTCCGTCAAGCCAGCAGCAACACTCGCCAAAGGTAAAGTTCAGGTTTTACTGTGCATGCATATTAAATCTAGTGTTTATATTTAATTTTATTCTTCAATTTTATAATTTTATGTAATTCCAACACAAATGTTCAACCTTAGTGAACAAAAATAAATGGAAAAATATGAATTGAAATGGTCATTCATGGTCGGGTGGAACACATTATTTGCTTTTTATAACATTCTTATGGGAAAATCCATTTAGGTTACGAATTTTTTAGGTTACGAAGCAGGTTCTGGAATGGATTAAATTCGTAACCCAAGGTATTACTGTATTTCTATATGATAATGATTTTTTTTTTTTCATTTCTGATGGTTGTATACTAAACTTCAGGCAATGACAAAAAAAAGGAGCCAAAAATGAACTCTTAATCTTGAAAACTAAGCGTGCCGTAATTTTTTGAAAAAAACATTTTTTCCACTTTGGCGTTCACTTGCGAACGCCGCCGGCATACGGGAGACGATTTTTAAAATACCGCTTCGGCGTTTAAGGGTTAATACAAAAAATCTAAAAATATATTTATATGAATAAACTTGTTCAAATATAAACTCTTACACAGATATTATATTATATAATCTAAATTTTGTTGAGGAGGCCAGCCTTCCTCATAAAGATAGATAACTGCTCTATATTACAATCCTTTCCAAGAACTGTATAGGATAAAATTACCTCCTCTATCACATCCCCAAGACAGGAACCTATGTCTCAAATTACCAAGTCTGGGACATTCAACCAGCAAATGTCTCACAGTCAAGGGCACAGTACAGTTCTCGCAAAATGGAGGATTTTCACGAGATATCAAGAACCCATGGGTGAGTCTTGTATGTCCAATCCTCAATCTGCACATCATTTCCTGTCTCCTTGGCATATACGGATATGACCAAGGAGAGACTGATGACGTGATACTACGCATTTTTTGATTATTTAAAATATCCTCCCACTGGGACTGCCAACATTTTTTAATTCTCTGACCTACAAGAGGATACAAATCCCGATATGGTAGTAGGCATCTTGTGGGTTCTGGGGAGCTGACCGCAGACTTTGCAAGTTGGTCAGCTTTCTCATTCCCAGCCATCCCAACATGAGAAGGCACCCACAGAACTTTATTTCTTTCCCTCTTCTTTTTAGTAAAAGACGCCATTCCAATATATCTAAAATCAGAGGGTTTAAAGGGTTAAAAGATTCCAGCGACTGAAGAACACTTTTTGAGTCACAATATATAATCAAATTGCTTTCATTCCGAATTAAAACTTCCTTTAAAGCCTTTAAAATTCCATATAATTCTGCTGTAAAAATCGATGCAACTGATGATAGCCTGCCGCTTCTCCTACATCACGGAAGGCTACACCAAAACCGACGCCAGCATCTGACTTTGAGCCATCTGTGAAAACTGCAGGAGAGTTATCATGTTGCAAAGAGTGTTCTAAAAATATTGACCGCATGGCCTCACTGGACACTTCTGTCTTGGTAAAATTAAAATATCTACAAAATTTTACCTCTGGAAAGTTCCAGGGGGGACTAAATGATTATTTTGCTGGTAAAATTTCGATTCTTGGCATATTTAATTCACAGACAATAAAATTTACTCTAAAAGTGAATGGATGAGGTTGCTTGGGGTAACTTTCATAAAACTGCCAATGCCTTTCATTTCTCATACAAATGCTGGTTAAAGACTTAGGTAGCCTCTGGAATCTATACCAGCTCCGAACCAGCAGACGCTTATAACGAAGATCCAGTGGCACCTCATCAGCATCTACAAGCATGCTCTCGGTGGGAGATAATTTAAATGCTCCAGTACACAACCGTATTCCTCCATGATGAATTGAGTTGAGCATTTTAAGGCTATTTGGCTTCGCAGAAGTGTACACCTCACACCCATAACTTAATTTTGAAAAGACCAAGGCTTTATATAATCTCAACATTTGAGTTCGGTCTGCACCCCACGAATTGTGAGACACGACTTTCAGCAAATTCATTGCTTTCAAGCACTTTGCCTTAATATATTTCAGATGTGGAATCCAGGTCAGCTTGCTATCAAAAATCAAGCCAAGAAACCTTGTTTCACCAACACATGGAATTCTCTGCCTATGAATGAATAGATCTGGATCAGGGTGGATTCCCCTTATAAGACAAAAGTGCATAGTTACAGTTTTACTTGCAGAAAATCTAAAACCATTAACCTCAGCCCACTTTACTATATTATCAATGCAGAGCTGAAGGCAGCGTTCAGCCACTGCCATCCTTGATGCTGCAAAGGAAATCGATAGGTCATCAACAAAAAGGGTATATGTTATATCTGGGGGAATTATTTTAGAAACCCCATTGATTACCAAGGCGAACAAGGTTACACTTAAAACACTTCCTTGTGGTACTCCTCCTTCTTGATTGAACACATCTGACATTGTTGCTCCAACCTGAACCTGAAATATCCTATTTTTTTTAAAAAAGCCTTAATAAAGAGGGGAAAATTGCCTCTCAGGTTGCATTCATAAAGGACGCCTCAAAATGCCAAACCTCCATGTTGTATCATAAGCCTTCTCTAGATCAAAGAAAACAGTGATGTGATGCTGCTTGTTGGCAAAAGCTTCACATATTGAAGATTCCATTCGTACCAATACATCAGTTGTGGAATGCATACTCCGAAAACCATACTGAGCAGGCGACAGATATTTACCTCTTTCCAAGTACCACATCAATCTTGTGTTCACCATTTTTTCCATGATCTTACACAAACAAGATCTTAATGCGATAGGACGATAATTTTCTGTCTTAAACGGATCTTTTCCAGGTTTCACAAATGGCAGTAATTTTAACTTCTCCTAAAGCTTGGGGAAGATATGCTCTCGGTAAATTCTGTTAATTAGGTTTAATATGAAAAGTCTGGTATTTTCAGGGGCATGCTTAATCATTTATTCAAGGCTAATTCAAATTCTCTAACAGTAAAAGAAGCATTGTATTGCTCATGTCTTAAGGTATTAAAATCAATTTCAACCTGTTCCATTATCCTTCTTTGAGCTGAATAGGGTCTATCATCACTTTTCTTTGCAACATTAGCAAAATGATTAGCAAACTCATTTGACACTAACTGGGGGTCCGCTACCTTGCAACCATTCACCTTAATAACTGGAGGTTGACAAGGAGTGAACTTGCCTGCTATTTTTCTAACTCTCTTCCAAACTAGAGTCAGAGGAGTTTTCGAATTTAGTGAAGACATGAATATAGTCCAAGATTCTTTTCGTGCTTTTTATATTTCCATGCGAAAATGAGCTCTCGCTTTTCGAAATTCTAAACGATAATACTCACATTTTCGTCTGCGGTATCTGGTGAAGGCAGATCTCATAGTTCTATGAGTTTCCTGGCATTTACATGTCCACCAGGGAACTGGTCAGCGGACAAATTTGCCCGAAGTCCTAGGTATAGATTGAAGACCAGCTGAGAACATTATTGTATTCAAAAAGTCAAGAGCATCATCTACACAGGGAAAGTCATCAGCAGAGTCATCTATTGAGCTGTGCTCCTGGAATGTTGACCAATCAGCTTTACCAATGTTCCATTTGGGTAGCCTTGAAGATGGAGGACTTGATGCTACACTCACCACTATTGGAAAATGGTCACTGGTAAATCTATCATCTATAGATCTCCAATTAAAGTCAATAAGACAGTCATCACTACATATAGACAAATCAATTGCTGATAACATGCCTGTTTGAACAAGAAAATGCGTAGACTCCCCAGAGTTGAGGATCCCCACATTTTCATCTTCTATGATGGAATCTAAGCACCTTCCTCTCTGATTGGTGATGATGTCACCCCAAAGAGGACTTCTGCTATTCATATCTCCCAAAATAACAAAAGGGCGTGGTAACTGTTGAATAAGAGATTTAAATTCATTGATGGGGAAGGCTTCATTAGGTGGTAGATAAAGAGAGCATATTGTATATTTTCTTTGCAAATGGATCTGCACACCTATTACTTGCAAGGCTGATTGGATACTGATAGGATTTTGTGGGGTGTCATTTTGAACATACAAAGCGACACCAAAATGGCTTCCAATATTCAAATTACAGGTGGAGTGATAGGATGTATACTCTCGTGGGATGGGGCACATATTACCAATCACTGTCTCCTGCAGAGCTATACAAACAGGAGACACTTCTGATATGAGCAGCCTTAATTCTTCCCATTTAGCTTTTAATCCCTGTCAGCTCCACTGTAGAAAATTAATGAATTTACTTCTCTTTAGAGGCTGTTAAATTAAGAGCCTCTTTTAAGAGCTTTCAGCTTACTGACCTGCTCCTTATTTCTGGAAGGAGACAGATTATTTATGGCTGCCTTCCTTTTCAGAGGGTTATTGGTCTCAGGAACACCAGACAAAGCTGATGCTGTCTGAGGAGTGTGAAGGTTGGACATTGGTGCATCCTCCAAAGGATCAGAAGCATCATTTAAAGCTGGTACAGCCTCCAGTGAGATGGAAGTGCCAGGTACACCTAGCACAGCCTCCAGAGAGGCAGAAGTGCCAGAAACCACTGGCACTGCCTCCAAAGAGGCAGGAGTGCCAGAATCAACTGGCACTACCTCCGAAGAGGCAGGGGCGCCAGGAATCACTGGCGTGACCTCCGAAAAAGCAGGAGCACCAGGAATCACTGGCGCAGCCTCTGAAGAGGCATGAGCGCCAGCAATCACTTGGCGCTGCCTCTAAAGAGGCACGAGTACAGGTCGTAACTGGTTTTTTATTAACATTATCTTTGGTGACATTGATATTTCTTCTTCTGTTGGGAGCAACACTGGAAAAGGATATTCCTGGTCTAATGTACTGACTCAACACTCTCTTTTGCCTCTCCAAATGTGATACGCTCGGTCACCCTTACTGTCTGAATTTCTTTTTCCATGATGTATACATCACAATTAAGTGAAGATGATGGATGATTGTCTCCACAATGCATACATCTGGCCTCCTTATTATTACATATGACATGCTCTGGTTCCCTGCATTTAACACAAGTAGCAGGCTTGCCTTGTAGTTTCTGTCTACAGGACCCCAACATATGTCAGAATTCTTGACAATAAAAACATCTCCTCGGTCTTGGGATATATTGTTTAACCTTGAAACGTAACCAGGCTGCTTTCACTATACTAGGCAATTGGGTGGAATTGAATGTAACAATTAAATTGGGAAGTGGGACTAGGACTCCATTTATCTTCTTCAATCTTTCAATTCTTATTACCCCTTGATCCCTTAATTCCTCTATGAGCCTTTCCTCAGAGTACGTCACAAGCTGGGGTGCATATATCATGCCCTTGGAGTAATTCCAAATAGCATGCACTGCACACTCCACTTTAATTCCTCCAAGGTGAGATAATGATTTTAGCTTGTCACTTTCTTTGGTCCTCAGAAGAAATCTTAGGCTCTCGGCCACAACACCTGACAATATCTTTATATACATTAAAAATGTCACAATCAGTCTTCCAAATTAAAAGTCAAATATTTATCAAACGAGTTTTCAAACATTCCGGGTCCTATTTCAGATACTAAATTTTTACTAAATTTCCCTTTACTCCGTACTGGAGCATGGGGTTTCAGCGTAATTACACTGGAAGGTTTTTTTGAGTTTTCCAGAGGAAGGTTGTCAGGGGAGGTTCCAGCAGTCATTAACTGTGGCGATTCACCGCCATCAAAGGGTCCAAGGGTACTTGTATCTTTATTTTCTAATTTCATAAAGATTTAAGTTTAAAAAAAATAAATAAATAAACCTGAAAACCTTAAAAAGATATCATCAGCCTTACATGGATTTTATTCTTCCACTAATGGCACAAGTGAGAACAGACTCCCAAATGTCAGCATCCCTACCCTACCCCACAGGGGATGGCACAACATGATTAAGAGTGGCCAAAGTGTAGGCCAAACCATCTTGATAGGACAGAGTATTACCAGAATACAATCATCCCAACCCTAATCACATTATGGGCAAACCGGACAGAATGCCGAGAGTCCTATCCGCAAAACTAGACCCCCGTGGAATCCGTGGTCCAGCCCTGCAAAATAGTTCTGCCTGATATCACTCAGGTCCAAACATTATCGGGCAGTTGATGGTCCTGCCACGGTTCCCACTATTTAGCTTCAGACATAAAACCCAGTCACAGGTATATCTTTTCTGTTTACCAGATCCAGTAAATTTAAGCAAAGGTGGAAAATTCCACATAATTAATTTGGAATGCTAGTTAAAAAAAAAAAAAATTACATGAAGGAGAAGGATGTAGTATGAATGAAAAAATTGCAGAAAGAAGGAAAAGTTCTGACTAATTTAGTTGGATCAGCAGCTGGGCCCCAAGGACCAGTGAGAAAGCAATCCCACCAGGCATCACGGCCCAACTGCTGGTCTTCTCAAGTGGAATAGTTGAAAAGAATATATGTATTTTCAAGAAAATATAAAAAAACAAATTTAACTTCACACATTTTCTTTTCCTTACTAAGAATTTTCTCACAAAAACAAAGGAGATATGGCATAATTTTTGCTGCCTTGAAGTTGTAAACAATACATGGGCTGCCCGTTTGGCGGTGCAACGAACTACGTAATGACGACTGAATCAAGCCAAACCACATGAGTTCCTGGACCATAGAATGCTGGCTTTAAGAGTTTCAACTGTGTAGCTTTTCTTTACAAAATATATTAATAGATGTAAGAAGTATTTAAAATCATATAACTAAAGTTTTTTTTTATAATAAAAGCATGTTGTACAATATTTAACATATTTGGTAATTATTTTCTTATATTTTCCCATCTGCTTTTACTGGAAAATAAAATGAAAATAATTAGTGAATATGTCAAATATTGCACAATATGCTTTAACATCACAAATTTTAAGTAATTTGTATTTTTCCTAGCTATACTTACCCCAAACTACTATAGGAGAATCCTAGATGTCAATCCGGTATCGACCAGAAAAAACTGGTTATTCCCTCCTGACCCCAAGCCAAGAAAGCCCCAGGGTCGAAGCTCACAACCTTTGACCTGCAGTCCTTTCCATGCCCCTTGAGCCCCTGCCCTCAGATACGAGGGCGGATGGGAGGGCGTAAAAGTTTCGTAGTTCGTCGAAAGTATAGCTAGGAAAAATACAAATCACTTAAAATTTGTGATTTGTTCCGACGCCGTAAACTTACCCCGAACTACTATAGGAGACTTAATCTTTAGGAGGCGGGAGTATTAAGGGAAGGAAGAGTCCTTACCAGGAAGAGGTCACCCCCCTTCAGGCCGGAAGGGGGAGGGAGACCCGCTCTGTCGAATTAGAGCGGAGGTAGGGGTCCCCTTGCCGTCCAGATGCAATCCTAACTGGTGGGAAATGGAGGGAATAACTCATGAGTGTAAAACAAGGTATGTAAGTCTAACATTCCTCCCATAGCCTCACCTGAAGATTTGAGGAATTCTGCCGATCACGTCGAAGTGCCAGTGTGGAAGGGGGAGGGGGAAAGGAGTAGGGTCGGTTATAGAGGATGGGAATACCACGTATACACACACACATACACGACGTACAACCCCCTTAGGCTAGGCTAGACCCTCTGTTGGCCTGCCATGACCGGCCCTATCTCAAAGGCGTCAAGGGACCTCCTTGTACAATCCTTGAGGTAAAGGGCTGTAAAGGTGGACTGACGCTTCTACACCCCCACGTCCCAAGATCTGGGCACTGGCCATATTCTTGGAGAACAACATGGAGGTGCCCATACCCCTGATGTCGTGGGGTTTCACGCCTTGTGGGGGGACCAGCCCACTCCCTCTTAGGCCCTCCTGATTGTCTCTCTTAACCAAAAGGAGATGGTGTTCTTCGCCACCACCCTCTTCTGCCGCCCGGTCGAGACGAAAAGATTTTGAATAGCGGGGCAGAGCCCATCCGTCCTGCCGAGATATTTACTCACTGCCCTGACCGGGCACAGTAGCAGGTCCTTGGGATCTTCGGACTTAGGAAGGGCTGGAATGGAGAACTCCACGAACCGCTCGTCTACTACTGACGGGTTCTGGGTTTTGACTACGAAAGACGGCACAAATTTGAAGGTTAGTTCATTCCACCCCCTTGAATGGGATACCTAGTAGGAGAGCCCATGAAGCTCCCCCACCCTCTTGGCAGATGCTAAAGCCAAGCGAAAGACCGACTTTAGTGTGAGGTCACGGTCCATAATATCCTTGAGCCGCTCGAAGGGGGGCTTTTTCAGAGAGTCCAGGACTCTGGCCACATCCCATCGAGGGACCGCTGGGGACCTGGGGGGGCACGTCTGTTCGAATCCCCTAATGAGTAGGGAGATGTCCTTCGAACTCTCCAGGTCTAACCCTCTCTGATAGAAGACCTGGCTTAAAGCCGCCCTTACTCCTTTGATGGCCGCGATGGAGAGCCCCTTTTCATCCCTCAGATGGACAAGAAACTCAAGTGACATTGGGGATCTTGGCCCGTAGAGGGTCCAGGTTCTGCCCACTACACCATGCCCCGTAGAGCTTCCACTTCGCTTGGTAAACTGCTGCGGACAACTTCCTAAGGCATCCCGACATTCGGGAGGCCACTTTACGTGAAAACCTCCTCTTCTTCAGGAGGAGCTCGATAGCCTCCACCCATGAAGACAGAGGGCGTCCAGGCCCTCTTGGAACTTCTCAAAGTGGAGCTGTCTTAGAAGGTCCGGCCGCCAGGGGAGTTCCCAGGGGTCTTGAATAGACATCTCCAGGAGGTCTGGGAACCAGTCCCTGTCAAGCCACCTGCGGGCAACAAGGGTCATGACCGTATCTTTGGAGGTTCGGAGGCAATTGAGGAGCAGCCTGAGGACCCCAAAGTGGTGAAAGGCGTAGAGGTCTAGTCCCTCCCAGGGGTGTTGAAACATGTCTTCCCACACTGCTGTCGGATCCGGGACTGGGGAGCAGAACACTAGGACCTTGCGGATTAAGTTCATTGTGAACAAATCCATGGAGGGGGAGCCCCACCGCTACTGTTGGGTGAAGGGACCATTCCACCCCTAGGACCTGCCCCCACCTGCTGAGGCCGTCGGTGATCACATTCCTTTTCCCTGGGATGAACCTCGCCAACAGGGAGATCCCGGCGTTCTCCACCCACTCCAGAACGGTCTCCGCCCAGACAACACAGGGGTCGTGATCTCAGACACCCCTGCTTTTGACATAGGCAAGGATGGTGGTGTTGTTGCACATGACTGTCACCCTTTTGTTCCTAAGGCTGTCTTCGAAGGCTTGGAGAGCTTTGAGGATGCCCAGGAGCTCCAGGTTATTGATATGGAGTCCTCGCTCCCGTTCCGACTGCTCCCCCAGCCGCCCCCGCCTCAATGCGTATGTGAAAAGGAGCATCTCCGGAGGGACGTCCTCCTGCAGGACACCCGGCATCGTCCAACCACCAGTGAAGGGCCTCTAATCGTCCAGGTACCACAGGAGGTGCATGCCCTTCCCGTGGGCCCAGGTGGACACAAGGGAGAATACCCTTGTGAAAACCTGCAGTGCTGTAGACAGGCCAAAACAGAGGGTCCTGAACTGGTATGTGGATCCCTCCCACTTTACATGGAGGCACTTTCTAATGGAGGGGTGTACTGGAATCTGGAAGTACACGTCCTTGAGGTCGAGGGACACCATGTAGTCCCCTTCCCTCAGGGCCGCAAAAACAGAGCGAGGGGTCTTCAAATTGAAGTCGGTTTTGAGGACGTACGTATTGAGGGTGGATAGGTCGATTACTGGTCTCCATCCCCCACGACACCTTCGCCACCAGGAACAGGTGGCTGAAGAACCCCAGGGAGTGGGTGGTCACTCACTGGAGGGCTCCCTTCTCCAACAAAGATAGGACTTCCAGCTGAAGAGCCTCTCCATGCCCAGGGATCCGGGGGCTGAACGCCCCTGTCCGGTTCCTCTGTCAGGGGAGGCTTCCCGTCCAGGAATTGGACTCGGTAACCGTCCCTGAGGACCTGGATGGTCCATAGATCGACCCCGAGATCTCCCATGTCCCGCCAATGATTGGAGAGGCAACCCCCAACCCGAGGCGTCAAGTCGGGTAGGAGGCCTTGCCTCCTACTTCCTCCGGGGGAAGCGGCCGCCCTTCCCCCTGCGATAGGGAGAGGGTCTAGCCCTAAACATGGAGGCGGCAGCTTTAGTGGTTCTAGAGGAGGGCTGAGCCCTTTGATGGCCCCAGCCTCCTGTAGAAGGTTCTGAAATACCCACGGGGGCTCCAACCACCCCCCCCCCCCCTCTGGGTCCTTGTCTTGCCTTCTGCGTCTTCGAGTTACGTATCGAAGGTGGTTGCCTGCCCGAGGACGACGCCCTGTAGACGACGGAGTCCTGGTTGGCCTTCCTCCAACGTTCAATGGCCTCCTCTACTAGGTGATCGGGAAACAGGGATTCGCTTGACACTGGACCCTACGGAATGTCACTCCCTCGTCCATGGCCCCTTGGACCTCCAGGGAGTTCTGCAGACTATTAAGCAATAGGGCATCCTCCTCTAGGTCTTCTCTTGCTGCGGCTGGCCCCGCCACCGGATGCGGGGACGGGGGAGGAGAGGGTTGCCGTACTGAACTGGCACCCTCTACTGGTAACTGAGGCAACCCCAAGGGCGAAGGGCCCTCCCCCAACCCTGGAGGGGCGGTCATGGGCCACCTCCACCTCCCTGACAAAAGGAGTTCCACCGGGGGGCTGGAGCGGCACACTCCACTCCTCCTGCGTGACTTGAGGGAGCGGAGGAGTTGAGCCGGACGGAGTCCAGTCGGCAGGGACTGGTGCCGCAGGGGCCACCGGAGCTGCAGGGGGGGAGGCCCCCCACTCGGGGGACCTTGTGGGAGCGGCGCATTTGGGAACCGATCGCGGGGACCGGGAGGTCTGCAAGCGATGATATCTACGTTGCGAGTCGTCCCGGCAATGGTAGCTCCTACTCCGACCCCCGCGGTCCCGACTACGTTGATGAGATCTGGACCTACGATCCGGAGAGATGGAGAAAGAACTTCCTTGACTTCTCCTGGAATGGTAGCGTCTCTGCAAATACCAGTATGCGGAACCGCCCGATAGCGATCTCCCTTCTGAAGATCCGCTTCTCCTCCTGTCTCTTCTGTGACGACTCCTGTCCTGGAGTGAGCAGGAAGAGCGGGGCAGGGTGATCGGAGCAAGAGCGACCAGGGAGGGTGCCCCCCTGGGAGCTCTTCCTGCCAGCGAGAGCCTCCATCCCGGTGGGGGGTAAGGAGGGGCCCCACAATGAGACCGACTCCTCCCTTAGGGGGGACCTACCCGGAGTGTATGGAATGCCCGACCAGGGGACGGGGGACAGGGAGGGAGGGGGGGGGGGGGGGGACACCCGAAGAATCCATCGTATCCCGACATCTACCTGGACGATTCCCCCCTTCTGGGGAGGTGGCTGGGAGCGTGGAGGAGGAGGAGGAGAGTACCATGGGGGTCCCAGGGGGACTGAGCCGTGTAATCCGCTCCGGAGCGGTGCACTCTGCAGCTGTAGGCGAGTTCTTGGCGGTGCGAAGCGCCACAACCAATGCATCCATGGAAGGGGCGCTTTGCATGCCACTACACGCCCAGCACTCCTGTAGATATGGTCAATACAAAAAAATGAGCAATTAGCAAAAGTTCCCCTTGGAAAAGTGAATAATGAGTTCCACAAAAATCTGCGACAAAGTGGACTGCAGAAATGTGAAACATGTAAAACTGGGGGCCTCTGTATATATGCAAATTACGGTTCCTTTGTATGCTGTTATCTCTGAGTTTCACAGAATATTTTCATTGGAAATGAACTTGTGTATTTATGGAGCAAGCTATGGTTCCAGAATCCCAAAATCTAAAATAATGTGTAGTGCTGCTCAAGAAACCAATGGCAGCTGATTAAAAAGAATCTTGGATCATGGAAGTTGCAAGACCACAGAGTGCCTGATCTGAGAGATCGTATTGTAATGATTTTCTTTCTAAGATTTTTATTTGTTACTTGAAATAAAAATTTACAAAAAGTGAGTTCCAATGTTAGAAGTGTATTGCATTATCCAAATGAGCAAAAACTACTTGGGCCAGAGCTTTATCTTAAATGAAGGTTGTTTGCTTTAATATTTTACCTGATTATCAGCTTAACACTTCATTCACACCAACTAGTTTTATATCTAAAATTTGTACCAGATTATTTTTGATGGTGTAGCTGCTGTTTGTTCTCCAAGTTGTTACACCCTCATGGGCCCTCCAGGGTTCCATAAAAATAGACCAACCAATCTCAATGCAATCTCTAGTTGGTCTCGGCCAGAATAGTGCTAGTAGGCACAGTGATAAAATATAAAGGACTCAGTACAGAAGGGCTCTATCTCCTGTCTACACAATAACTGCTTTGGTTTTCCCTTCATCCTACTTGCACAGAAGTGACAACAGTGAACGTTATCTTCCTTATTACATTCTGATCTATCAAACAGTCCCCGGCCCCCCACGTTTGCTCCGATCATAACTTGAAAGCTAAGAACATAAAAATCTCCAGTCACTGCTTTAAGATCCCCTAACCAACAGAAGAAAGTACAATAGCAGCAGCACCCTTTGCAAAGCTGACAAGACACTCCTACCTGGGAAAAGGAAAATGAACTCCTGGGCTGCGTATTAAAGGCAAGGAAAGAGATGGAGCTTAACAGGATGTTCATGATCAGGGGCATCATCTACAGTGGACCCCCCGTATTCGCGTTCTCCGGATTCGCGGATTTTTCTTTGGAACCTATCTAGAAATTATTCGCGGAAGGACTCGCCCATTCGCGGGTTTCTCTGTGGAACATATACATAATTATTCGCGGTCATCCCCGGCTATTCGTGGATGCAAATTTTTATGTGTTTACTATTCGTACAAGGACATTTCATAATGATATGGTTATTCTGTTTCTTGGACATTCCTTATAAATCTTAATGTAATGAATTGAATAAAAATATCGTAGGTATAAATTGGTGAGCAAAATAAAGCATAACAGAGTAAGTTTGGCAACTACGTTCTCTCTCTCTCTCAACTTCACAGCCGAGAAAGGCAATTGTATACAAAATAAATATTTTCCAGATGAAAAATCAATTGGAGGGCCTATGTTATCCCATTAAAAAAAAACTCTTGCTTGGATAACTGTAAGATGTAGAAAAGAGAGAGATATCAAGGGCAGGGCGGATGTAGGAAGGAGATTTAAGCAGTACCTGGAAATGAAAAACAACCCTATAATCTTATAATTATAGCCTTAGGGTTTGTCTCAAAGACATTCAAAGGTGTGTCACACACGTGACAGTTGTTGTTTTTGTAAAATTGGCGTCAGGGCAGATTTTTAAGCACCACTGTGTTAATATATTATTAATAATTTGTTCATTACCTTTGATAACACGCCAAATTTCACGTTAGATAATCATAAAAATCTCTAGGATTGCGTGACCGCGCAAATTGGAAAACAATGGTGCTAGATTAAATCCGAAAACTCCAGATCTAGCGTGAAATGCGTTAGTTTAGCAACACTGCCATTGAACTTACATAAATACGTATTGGGTCATTTGGGTACGCATTGTGCAGGCTGTACATTTTATGAAATTTTTTAAGATGATTTCTAATTATGATATGTATGTACGTACGTACATAAATTGTTTTAGGATGATAATAAAAGTATGCAGACCATATCTAAAGTACGTAAGACAATGATTATATACATATTTGTAGCAGGGTACGTATTTTTCTGTCTGCGGCACGCAGTACGTACATGTACGTGTATTTTTCATACGTACATAATGAGTATATTTTCCTGACAAAATAAATTTTATGATTAAAAACAGCTTTATTAATTTTCAAATATTACAGTTCTGTAATACTTTCATGTAAACACATCAAAATGTCGGTAACAAAGTCGGGTTTTCTTAAAAGATGCTCTACCCAAACCAACTTTCCGCAGATAAACAAATCTTATGATGCCGTGACGCCTTCTTAGAGTAGTACCCAAACGAAATGATATTTAAAACACTATTGGCTGTTGTCTGCACAGCAGCCAATCCAGGAGCAGCATTCATTTTCCTTGTCGCTCACTGGTTGTACACTTGGTGTTGATTGGTTGAACCCTGGCCCCTTTTCGCGGAGATGGAATTGTGGGTATCGCGCATCTAGTACCCAGCAGCCTCACTGCGCAGAAACTTACGGGTATACGCGAACGTTAACGCTAAGCTCTTGTGCGTATCGGCAAATATCTGTGTGCATCGTACCGAAAATGGCCCCTAAAAAGCGCCCTGCTCCTTCTAAGGCTTCTGGCCAAGAAGCTAAAAGAAAGAAGACCGTAATGAAGCTTGATGAGAAGGTGAAACTTCTCGATATGTTGAAGGAGGGAAAAAGTTACGCTGCAGTCTGCCGCCATTTCAAAGTGAATGAGAGCACGCTTAGATATATAAAGAAAAAAGAAAATGAAATAAGAAAAAGTTGCTATGACATACTATGGCACCGCAAAGGCTGTGTCCACAGTGAGAGACAAAACCATC
Organism: Macrobrachium nipponense; assembly: GCF_015104395.2. Lineage (NCBI taxonomy): Eukaryota > Metazoa > Arthropoda > Malacostraca > Decapoda > Palaemonidae > Macrobrachium > Macrobrachium nipponense. The sequence goes on from NC_087213.1 coordinate 41,742,210, forward strand.
GTGAAAATGGAATCTGCACTCGCGTTCTGGATAAAGGACTGCAGGAAGAAGAACGTGCCCCTTGACTCCAACATCATACGCCAAAAAGCACGATAGATCTACCAGCAGCTATCAACTCCTACTGCTTCACAAGGTGGTGAGGAAGAGGAAGCCGAAGCCGAAGATGTGGAGGCACTGGAAGGCGATGAAGAAGGGACGTTGGAATTCTTGGGCTCTGGAGAACCAGCTCCTGAAGAGGAAGACGAAGAAGAACCACAACCGGGACCGTCCTCAGCTCCCCAAGGATTTCAGGCTAGCAAAGGATGGTTCCACCGGTTCCAGAAAAGGTTCCATCTTAAGTCTGTTTCCTTACATGGGGAAGCTGCATCTGCAGACAAAGAGGCAGCCGCAAAATATCCGCAGGCCTTCATGAAAATAATCCAGGAGAAAGGATATCGCCCAGAACAGGTGTTCAATATGGATGAAACTGGCCTGTTCGGGAAGAAAATGCCGTCCTGGACGTACCTTATGAAGGATGAAGCTAAAGCCTCCGGATTCAAGGCACAAAAGGACAGGGTGACCCTCCTGATGTGCGGGAATGCGGCTGGTTTCATGCTGAAACCAGGCCTCATTTACAAGGCTGCAAATCCCAGGGCACTCAAGAACAAGAACAAGGCGTTACTGCCCGTCTTCTGGATGCATAATCCCAAGGCCTGGATCACCAAAGTCCTGACAGAGTACTGGTTTCACCAGAGTTTCATTCCTCAAGTTAGGCAATACCTGGCCGATTTGGACATCAACTTCAAGGTCTTGCTGATAATGGACAACGCTGGTGGCCACCCTCTCGAGCTTTATTCCTAAGGAGTCCAGCTTGAGTTCCTTCCTCCCAACACCACCTCTCTCCTCCAGCCTATGGATCAGGGCGTCATCCGTGCCTTCAAGGCACTCTACACCGGGAACTCCCTCCAGCACCTTGTTGATGCAATGGACTGTGACAGTGAATTTACGCTGAAAGATTATTGGCGTAAATTCATGATTGCCACGTGTCTGTCTGTCATTGACCGGTCGTTGAAGGACATGAAGAAGGAAACACTGAATGCCTGCTGGAGTAAGTTGTGGCCAGACTGTGTCCATAATTATACAGGCTTTTCTCCCCAGGAAATCCAGCATTCAGCCATTAATAAGGCAGTCCAGTTGGCAAAAATTCTTGGTGGTGAGGGCTTTGACGATATCACCGAGGAAGAAGTCGGCACCCTCATTGATGCCCACTATGACCCCCTTACCGACCAGGACTTGGAAGAGCTGACGAAGTCCGCCAGCGAGGAAGAAGACACTCCAGGTTCAGGAGAGGATCAGGAGAGGATCAGGAGGAGGAGGAGGAGGGCCTGACTTTGGAACACCTGTCCCAAGTCCCAAATCGCCTGAAGTAGTGCCTCTTGAATCGCCTGAAGAAGTGCCTCCCAAATCGCCTGAGTCACTGCCTCCCGAAGCGCCTCCTGAAGGTGAAGAGGCGCCCTCAGAGGATATGTAACTCCTCTGCTTAGCTGTGCAGTCATATCTTCATCGTCATTCATTGGACTGCACGGCTAATTCATCATCATCATCTTTAACCACTATTCATCACTGGTGAGTACCCGGTTTACATATGTGGTACTAGCGTAAAACAATTGTTTAATGTTCATACAAATTTTGTTCTTTCTCTCTATCTCTTGTGATTTCACATACATTTGTTTCCCTTGTAAAAAGAAAACGGATGTCTCAAATAGTAACAGTATGAAAGAAAACGTGCATGACTGAATACTTATGGGGGGACTGAATTATTTTCCCATACGTACGTACATAATACGTATGTACGTATTTATGTATAACCATAAAATGTAAGATTTACTTTAAAACAGTATTAATAATATTTCAAAGATTAATATGAACCATAATAGGATGTTTTATGTATATTTGATGAAGGATGGTCTTTTTAGAGATACTTTGGTGTTTGCATGTTAAGGATAGCTAAGTTTTATGAGTATTTTTGGAGGGGGTTCCAAACATTCGCGGATTCTAACTATTCGCGGGGGGGTCTGGTACGCATCCCCGCGAATACGGGGGGGACCACTGTACTGAGATGGTCTCACCCTCCCACTCCTCTACAGGAGTTTCTTTTTTTCCCAAAAACAGACCCCTTTAGCGTCCCCCCCCCCATTTTTTTTTTTTATTGAAGAATGATCCTCAACTTGTCAAGTTTGGACAAACTCAGTTCGCTTAAAATTTTCTATATACTGTACTTATTTATTTCACAGGTGCTCAGGAAAGAAGGAATTCAACTGGTGGCCTACCTCAATTATCTGTCTTATAGAGCCCTGGGGGGATCATTAGAGTGCAACTCCTTTGAAGAATCTCGGTGGCTACCAAAAACATACTTTTCCTATGACAACTTTTTTTGTGTCTTCCTATATGACAACCTTTTTTTGTCTAACTAATTTGCATAAACACATTTTCCTTATTGCTTATTTAAAAAAAAAAAACTATTTAAACTATGAAGTTTTTGTAAAACTCATATTTCACAATTGTCAGCAATTATTGAGGAATACCTATAGGTTCCTTCAAAATCAATTACAAATTCTCATGTCTTTCCTTCATCCTTTTACACATACAGAACTAATGTGTGATTCGCATTTAGCGTAAACGCATACTGATGATTGATTAACCATGTATCTAAAATGAACTGTCACTTTTAACTCTTTTCTTTGGCTAAACTTTATTCACTCTCCACTTGCATTTTCAAAGTCCTTTACAAGGATACTTGAAATACACATCACATAATTTCATCATCTAGCCATGGGTAGATGATTTTGAAAAAAAAAATGAAAGTGCAAGATCCCACCTGAAAGCTTTCCATACTAAAAATAAAATTCCTATCTTGATACTAAAGAAGACAGCATTAATGGTAAGAAGACTTAATTTTCTAAACTTTTTTCACCTATGATGACAGAGAATTACTGTCACTAACACAAGGATGACCATATCATATCCAGCACTAGGTAATCAATAGCACACTTTCAAGAACACAAAAATATGATTACACTTACTTCACCAACATATTCACCACCAAAGCACTGATTCTTCATTTCTTCCTCGTCATCCATTTTGCATTCTGTCACTTCACCATCATCAAACTTGTACCAACGCTGCTCTCCGCTGTTTCTATATATATATAAAAAAAATATTATTAAGTTCTTATGTTTGCAATGCATTTTCTTAAGGTTTATTCCTCTCCTACTGTTTTCCTCTTCTTGTTCTCACACTGTTTCATATTTTTTTACTGTTCTTATTTCTTTTATAATTTACTTCACATTTCCACAATTTTTTTTTTCATTGACTTTCCCTTATGTTATATTTCCACTGACAATTTCGTTTTGCCATTTTCCTTTACGTACTTTCCTATATCTTAAATAATTAACTTTACATTGTGCAACTTCAATGAAGATAAAAAAAACTCCTGTAGCTCGTAAAATCTACCAAATATCCAAATTACTCTAAATTACCAATTAATAAAATTCAATAAATGACAAGGAACCAGCAGCTAAATAGGACTGCAAAAAATAACTAAGATAAACTTCTGAACCAAGGAGAAAATAGAGCTGTAATCTTTTAGGTAATTCAGAATATTTAAATTATGTCAAATATACCCATTTTACCAGAACAGAAATTGTAATGAAAAAAGTGCAAAATTAAACCTCATTAAACATTTAAATCATGAGTACTCAAAATAACCCAGCCAAAAATTTTGTCCGGCATCCTATCTCTTGACAAAAAGGGAAAAAAAAGGACTTAAGTGAAAGAAACAGTAACAGGATGATACAAAACAGAATTAGGTGCTGTGGGCATATTTTACCAAGCTAAACTTGGGGAGATTAACTTATAGTTTAATGAGTTATTGCTATTAAATCATTAACATTTTTTAGAAGTGCTTTTATCATGAATCTTTATAATTTGTTTGCGAAATTGATGTGGTGTGCTATGTTCCAAGCTTTGCAGTACTAAATTTGCCAAATGTCACTTTTCACTTTTGAGAACATTACCTGTGCAGAATGTAGGAGTAGTAGTGACCACCACTGGCCTGTCCACTGTGAACTACAATGCCTGTTAGCTTGTATTTACTACAAACAACAGTTTTCATATCTTCTGGGTCATAATCGATCAGCTCACCATTACGGGCCAAACCAGCAACTGAAATGTATTCATGAAAAGAATAAAATATTCATGTGAACAATAAAAAAAAAGGATAGATATGTACCCGAATTATAGCCCGCCTTCCTTGTACCTTTCTTCTTCAAACCCTTTCAAAAACTTTTTGTTCTCAGATTTGGTTACTTATTGGATACTTCAGAGTCCAGAGAAATAAAAATCATATTGGGTACTAAAGTTGTTTAGTTCAGTTCTCCATTACCTCAAGGATACCTAGGACATCATCAACCAGGATTCAACAACTTCCCACCCCACAAATTCCAGCAGCAACTGATTAACCATGATACACAGCAAATGATTTTCATGGGGCTGGGAGAAGAAGAAGACAAAAAAAAAAAAAAAAAGTCCATAACAGAGCGGAGTGCCAAGACAAAAAACACTATAAACCAGCAACCCAGCTGGTATAAGATTATACTTAACTTAATTTTAGATAAATTTTAAAACTAATATTATTACTGATAATATCTGCTTGTTCATCAAAACAAAAGTAAATTATTAGAATTAATTTAGTCATGTAACAATAACCCTAAAGTCCTGATCATTATTATATATTTTGCCACTTTCATTCAATTTAAAAAATATGAATATAGAATTTATGCCAAAGGCCAAGTGCTGGGACCTATTCATTCAGCGTTGAAATGGAAATGGAAATTGAGAGTAAGGAGGTTAACAGGAGGATAATCTTGCAGTTGCACTATGAAATAATTGTTAAAGAGGATGGGAAGTCATATGGAAGAAAGAATGAGAATACTATACATACACTAAAGGGAATGAAAGAGGTTGCATCTAAGGGCTGAAAGGATGCATCAAAGAACCTTACTAATGCCTACAGTGTGCCACATGAGGTGCACTGACAGCAATAGCCACCTATGGGATTCATTCAAGCACACTGCATATTACATTACTATATGATAATCCAATTAGATGCATTGTACCCTTATACAGCTAGTTGTTGACTTACAACCTATGCAAGTTACGACTGATCGACTTTACGACCACCCACAACTAAAACTACTGGGAAGCTACGTGAGCAAGAAAGAATGGTGTCCAGCTGAACGTACGCCAGTTTTTCGCCCAGCTCCCACCTCTCCACACACACACAGCTCACTTTTTGAGCTGCTAATGACTATTATCATGCATCAGCAACAAGGATATAACTCCAGTAAACTTATGCCATCAAACACAAAGGTACATAAAATTGTGAGAGAATAATTCTAATCAAAACTTCAGGTCTTGAAAGAACACATTATACTGCTGTTTTCACGCCGATAAAAGATAAGTAACTTAACTAGCGTTAAATTTCGTACTACGACAAAATCAAGTGAAAATACCAAACGGAATCGCGTAATATTTTTACACAAACGTGCTAACAACGCAATCTGTTAACGAAAAAAAATATTTTAGCTCACAAGACAATTAAATTCATATTTCAACTTCAAAACACGTCGTATAATGACAAATCACCTTGTCTCATATGAGTAAAGTATCTACTATATATTTTATGCTAACTAGAAGCAAGGCAACTTGCTAAGAATTTAGATAAATACGGAGAAATAAAACTTGAATAAGCAAACTAAAATTGTATTTGCCATCAGCTGATTTCCAAACCAAAACATTGACCGCTTTGTTAGTATTGTGTGATACAATAATATAAGAATACATACAATATTATTGGATACAGTTATTCATAACTTTTCAAAAGATTCACGGAAAAGATGCAGATTCACTCTTTATTTCATAAATATACATAGCCCTCAGCAGCATGACATCGGTCAATTATGTCAAGCATGACATCGGTCAATTATGTCAATGTCGGTCCGAATCTGATTCCCGCTTTGTGTTCAATTTTTTTTCTACTGATATATCATAGTCAGAATGCACTGAACCTCCAGAATTGGCTTACATTATTACATTACTAAATTATATCATATATGCAGTATACTGTAGGCTAAGCTACTGTATTCGTACGTATACGATATATGTATCATGATATCATCATCGTATACGCGAGGCTAACTTGTTAGTTATTCATTCAATTTCTCTTTGTACTAAATTATCATAAGCCAATGTGCATTGAACCTAGAGAATTAGCTGAAATTAATAATTACTATACCATATATGCATAAAGTATACTGTGTAGTGTAGGATAGGCTAGTATAATATTCTTAAGAGTAAATTAACATGGGCCGACTTACATCCAAATTGTCTTACGAACTGTTGGTCATAACCAATTGCGGTCGGAAGTCGACAACTAGCTACATGTAGTGCAATAATTATAATTATACTGATTTGGGAATATATGAAATATACTATAAAAAGAATAAAAGGGCAAAGAATAAAACTAACTTTCTTCAAAAACTAAAATTTTGTATCAACCAAAACTGCATTAAATTTAATAATATCTTTAAGAAAAAATTAAACAAGTATCACTATGGCTGATAATTACAGACCTAACATACCGCATATACTTACATATGACTTTTGAAGCCCTAATTTTGGAGCTAACTTTAAGGGGGTCGCATCTTACACGAGATATAAAATTCAAGTATGCAATCATCATATATTTGTATCGTATGATAAAATACAAACATAATGGATATGCATCTTTTCAAAGGATTAAATAGCTATGCATTTGATAATATATGTATTTTCATATTACTAGTATTTGTTTGTATTATAAAACACAAACATAGCAAACAATGTTTTGTTCTGGAAATCAGCTGAGGACGATTGTGAGGTAAGTTTGTTTTGCTGTGTTGAACACAAATCAGAGCAACTTTTTTGCTTCTAGTTAGCGCTAATGAATCTCAAGATAACCTATTTATGAGACAAGGTAATTTTACATTATACAAAGTGTTTTCAAATGGAAATATTACTTAAAAATGTATCGTTTGTGAACAAAATTCGGTCATTCTTTTCGTTAGTAGATGGCGCTGAGGTCATGTTTATTGCATAAACAAAAAGCAACAGATTCGGTTCAATATTTTCACTTTATCTTGTCAGAATACTACGAGCTTTACGTATTTATCTTTTATTGGAGTGAACACAGTAAAATGTGTTCTTTCATGCCCAATAGTTTTGATTAAAACAAATTTCTCTCAAATTTAGTCTACGGTCGAGTTTGATGGTACTATGCCGAAGCTTACGAGTGTTTCATCCACAATGCTAATGCACAATAATAGTCGTTAGCAGCTAAAACTTAGATTAAATTTAGCAGTATATGGCCTTGCAGATCTTTTATCCACGGCGAGTAAGGATAAGGTAATGTAAAAATATATCAGTCCTATTCTCCTTAACGTCATTTTTACATAACTTGGTAATTTTTCACTATTGTACGATGGTTGAGATGCAAGCAAAAAGGCTGTTGTTATTGGATTAGTTGTTCATAGCAAATCAGCTGTTTCTGGTTGTATGTGTTTTCCAAACAAGTATAGGTAGTGTTCAACACTCAGGCCTGAGATGTTGAGCCCTTTTAGATAGCAAAGTAGAACCCTAACATGACATAAAATTTCTCAGGATCATTACCAACAAAGTTTGTCAGGGAGAGGATTGAGAAAGACTCGAATCTGTCATCCGGCACTGAGGGATTTTGCATCTTGGCTATGAATTTCGGGATGAATTCAAAGGCTACCGACCCCAACCCATCATGTTTAAACACTAAAAGAGAACTCTCTTTGACGAATCTAAGGCTAGCAAGAAGACCATCTTGAGAGTCAAAATTCTGTCTGATGAACCTCATAAGGGTTCATGTGGTGAACAATTGAGGCTAGTAAAGACCAATGTCAAATCCCAGTTAGGGGCTTTTAGCTCTCAACAGGGTGATACTGCTTGAAACTCTTGAGCAGCATGGAGATTTCCCAGGAGGTGGCAAGTCTACCCCATTCAAAAGTAAAACTAGCCCTAGAGCAGCCTTTAACCCTTAAGGGACAGGCTAAGTATATACCATGCACGCACCCCCTAACCAAGAACACTTACCCTAGTGGATGGGTAAAATATCAATATGTAGCTACTCAGGCTGGGTAAACTTTTAAGGTCGGCCAATTAAATCGCAAACCTTACCAACTTATGTTTTTTCTAATAAATTATTTTTTGAAAAGTTATAATTACAGCTCACATATCAAAACAGATAAAAAATAAAATCAGTAACAAATTCTCAGCATACAGGCAGCCATCGGTTAGCCGTAGGGGTTCTGTTCCTGGCTGCCGATGCCAAGCGATTTTCGACAAGTAGTGATTTTAAAGCCTACGGCTGCCGCACACCTTTCGGAATACTAGACAAGTTAACAGCGCCCTAGACCAGTCAAATGGCGCTGTAATCCCACAATGCTGCATTAAGTAAAATTATATTTATGCAGTATAGTACTATAGAATTTACTGTACAGTACATTATAGTATACTATTATAAAAACTGTAAAGTGAAAAAAAAAGCCTAGCTTTAATCCTTTAGGTGTCTAGAGAATGTAAAGATATAATAAGGTTTTATAAAGTGTAAAGGTAGATGTAGTGTTCAAGTTACAATAATCTGTCTTATAATATTCCTATTTTATGAAAGACCAAATTACAATAGCCTAACTTTATCCCATCTTCTAGTTACATAAGCTCAAAAACAGCAAAAGAGATTGACGACAGTATGGTTTTAACGTTATACTCGTTGCGTAAACGTGTACAGCCATGAACAACAGAACGAAAAACTTTTTTTTTTCTAAGTAGTACAGCCATGAACAACAGAACAAAAAACTTTCTTTTCTGGGCTCAGCTCGTGTCGGCCTATGAAAGGATCCTTAATATCATTCTTTCTAGGCAAAATTAATCTAAAATTACCAGAGAAAAACAAAATTAAGAAAATGTCAGTAAAACTGACTCGCTCACTCTTTAAAAGAAGTGTCGGTATGAGAATAGGGGCGAGTGAGAACACTACCACGAGACATTCACCAATTAGACCTTCCAATCAGAATCCCCACAAGAGAGAGCTGATACTAACGGGCGATGCGGCCGCTACTACTACTACTAGGGGACGCCACGGACAGCAGCGCCCCTAGCGTACATCCTTAATTATTAGCGCCAAGCGTCGTACGCATTTTCTTGCTTGTGTACTATTTTCTGGATTTACCTCATCATCCGTTATGGAACGTGCTGCCATCGCAACGGCTAAGTAAGTGCCTCATAAGTAGTGTTTTACCGTATTTTAGTCTTCCAGGAACCAGTATTTTCCTTCTAATAGGTCATATACGGTTTCCCGGTCGACTCGTGGCGGCGCCATGCTGCCTCATTAAGAATTCCCGGTCTTCCATACTGGGACTTCTTATACTTATGGGCTTACTATATCACGTTCATCGTTTTTTACATCGCCTTTTTAGCTAGGTTAGCCCATTTACCAATTCTCTTAGTTTGGTATTTAGGGCTATTCTGTGTTTCTAGCCCAGCATCCCGGCTCTTGCTCTTCATCGGCTATCGCTGGCTCCGAGTAGGCTTCTGTTCCTCGGAACAGTTTGCCCCCCTCCTGGGCTTCTTTTTCTTCTACTAAAACGTGTCTTTTCCATCTTTACGATGTAATTTTAGTTCTATTTAGGGTGTTAGCTAGCCTAGGTGCATGTCCCATGTATTGGTACAGCCTGGTTCACGTGGCCCTTTCACGGTTGTGTTGCTATTGCGGCTTAGGCCACTTGCGGTCACGTGTTCCATCGCACCTTACCCTTCCCCTTCCTCCCTCACCAGGTATAGGGAGGGGTCTGGGGGACCCCTTGGTTGCCATGACAACCTCAGTTGCCTTCCTCCCTCCCTCTCTGAGGAGGCCAGGGGTTCTCCCCAGCTGGGGTATAGGGCGACCACTTATCGGGTACCGGGTCACCGATCGGGTAGTTGTTGGGACGGGGAGGAGTAGGCCACCCCCCCCTCTCTCTCTCCCGCCGTGTTACGCCCGAGAACCATCCCCCCCACCCCCCCTCCCCAGTTGCTCAGCCACCTTTCCCCCACTATAACGAACGGAGCCTTCCGCCGCAGCCGGGGCACCTTTGGTTATAGATTGCTGGCTCCGCCAGCGGGCGGGGTGGTCACTACTAGTGGTCTATTGCTTGCCTACTATATCCTTACTTTTCTCCCCCGCTACCGGAAGGGAGCTTGCTTCTTACCCGGGCACTCTTAGTAGACGGGGGGGAAAGGTTTGATAATTATTTTGTTATTTTTTAAGGATATACCCTAGTTTTACGATGAATTCTATAATTATATTTATTTATATGTATACCATCTCCGCCGTTGTCCGTCGTGGTTTCATTTTCACCACCACACTTGGTTGGATTCTATCTCTTGTCTCCGGCGTAGCCTTGACAAAACCAACCATCTTACTACCACACGTATTATGGCGGGGCTCTGGTTTAATCTAACTTTCTCGCTCCGGCACCAGCGGAGCAATTGTTAGGCTGTAAGTGTTCTCCTGATACTTATGTATCTTTCCACTTACAGGCTACCAACTGTCAGGTCCTTGGGTGCAATGCGACGTTATACGACCCCTGCGCCCACGATGAGTGCAGGTCTCACGCTCCGTGTGCCACGCCTTACAACGACATGATCGTCTGGCACCCGGAAGCCTGCGCCATCTGTTACGACCTGGTCAGTCAGCTGGTGGAGGGGGTAAGTCGATTATAGACTTTTTTATCGTTTTACTAACAACACTTAGTCATAAGCTTGTTAACCCCGCTCCGCCATTAGAAGCTTCATTTCGCCTTCTCTTTCCAGGCTGCCGGTGTGAGGGAAGTCGCCCTAGCAACCCATGAAAGCGTGGGTGGGGGGGGCGGCTTCGGGAAGAACGCCGCCAAAGGCCAGCCTTACATATTGGACAAGAAGCTGGCCGTTCAGATCTTCCCCGGTGGCAAGTCAACAAGGTATGTTGACCCCATATCTGCAGCCCCTCTCATAGCCTCCATCCAGCAGGAGATGCAGCAGTCTTTCGGGGTCGTGGCCACGCAAGAGACGGTCCCGGACGTCGCAACCTTGGACCTTAATATTGAGCTATGGCGGAGGTAGGTGCTGAGGATTTGTTGGTTGAGGTAGGTGTGTCGGGTGCCCAAGGTCTTTCCTTGGGCGCTCCTGGATCTTCTCCTGTCCCTTCTTCTACTGCTTCTTTCCAAGGCTTTTTGGGATCTGAGATCCCTACCCGCTCTCCCTGTACCCCCAAAGGTGAAGGGACAGAGAGAACAGAAGACCCTCCATAAGACGACTTCTAAAAAGTCGTCGTCGTCTTCTTCAGCTAAGAAGTCTTCGACTTCCTATGCTGACGCGGTGAAGGCTAAGCCGAGCTCTTCATATTCAAAGAGCTCTAGAAGCAAGTCTTCTAGAAGGGATGAAGGCTCGCGCTCCCGCTGAGCCAATGCCTTCTCCGGCCTCCACCGCATCCACTCCGGCAACGCCGGTTGGAGTAGCGGGACCTAGCACCTTTGATCCCACTGCTTTCTCAGCAGTGGTGATGCAACAGGTAGGTGAGATGGTTGGCTCACAAGTCTCCGCCCTAGGAAAAAAGTTCGAGCAGATGTTCGCACAACTGTCGAGCACTCTGTCTCAGTCGGGCCAGTCCATCCAAGATCTCTCTAACAGAGTTAGAGAGAATGAGGACCGAGTAGCTGGGCTTGCTCAGGCTCCTCTTCCAGTCTCCCAGTAGCAAGTGCTGGTATTCTCCAGCTTCCACCTTATGAGTCGCTACCAGCTTTTCTCCATGGAGAACCCATGGGAGAGTGGCCGCTTACGCTCCTGTTCAAAGCTGGTATGATCTCTGTCCCGGAGTGTGGAACTCGAAGGATTGAGGACTTCGAGTTTTATCCTCCGGGATTGACGCAGCCTTTCATTGGTTATGCTAGGCTGACCGTAGCGGCGCTCACTAGGGAGGACAAGATCTCCAGGGAGACGTTCTCTATAGTAGAGATCACGCTCAACGCGAATGGGTTCACTGCCTTGAGGACTGGGAGTGTACCAACACCAAGCTCCAGGCTTTCAAGAGTCCTTTTACTATTTTTGCGACGGAGGAGGAGGCTTCTCTTCCGTTCGCTACAAAAATAGTAGAAACGACTCTTCAGGCAGTCCTCAAGGATGAGCCCATGCCACAGCTGAGGGAAGCAGAGTCTACTTCTCCGCTCTTCCCAGCTTTCGGAGAATTGTGGGAGAACTTGCCTGCCACTTTCACAGCTTGGTAAGCTCAACCGGACTGTGCTATGGACCAGTTTGGCGAAAAGCTCCCAAGGCTGCCTGATTCCTTGATTCAGGCAGAGTTCGACGCTCGAAACTAGGTTTGGCAGGTCCCTCAATTCTCTGATTATCACAGAGATGGCTGCTCTCTCGTATGGCACGGAACCTTTGTTTAAGATTCTGGCCAAGTCCCAGCTTCAGACGGATGCTTTCGACTTCTTCCAAGCTAGGAAGAATTGCCGAAAGCACGTTCTGCAGGAGTGCACTATTAGGCACGAACCTAATAGACTCCTGGCTTCCAGCATGGGGCACGAAGTGGGGAGCGGATCTCTTCCCAGAGTCCGCTGTAAATGAGGTACACCACGAGGCTGCTAGGCTCAACCAGAGCCTTAGAGCTAGGTGGGGTAATTCTCATCTAAGAGGAAGCAAGAATCCGCCCCCGCTGCTGGTAAGAAACCAAAGAAGTCTGGTAAAAGGTTCCAGCCTTACCAGAAACACCAGCAACAGCAGCAATTCGTTCAGGCCGTCCCGGTTACCCAACAGGGACAACCTTCTACATCCAAGCAGACCCAGCCCATCCTCCTGCTGTCTCCTCAGTCACAACCCTCGACCTCCTACGCACTCTCGCCGGCCTTCAACCCTATGTATGAAGGTCAGGCTTACCCTCCCTTTAATAGGCAATCGAGAGGTAGGGCGAGAGGCCACTTTCGCCAGCGTGGCACAGGAAGGGCGGCAAAGAGTAGGCAGTTCAGAGGAGGGCGTGGAGGTCAACCCAGCCCATCAACAATGAGGCTCCCCAGGTAGGAGGGAGGCTGTTCCTCTTCCGTCACAGGTGGGGGTTCAGCAATTGGGCACAGAGCATAGTGTCCAAGGGATTGGGTTGGAGTTGGATCAAAGATCCCCCTCCAATCAAATCATTCCGCCAAGTACCATCAAAGGAATTGACAGATTATGCGGAGGAACTCCTTCAGAAAGGAGCTATTGCGAGAGTCAAGCATCTAAAATTTCAAGGTCGCTTATTCAGCGTGCCAAAGAAAGGCTCAACAAAAAGAAGGGTAATCTTAGACTTGTCAAGGCTAAATCTTTCATTTCCTTCGTGCGACAAGTTCAAAATGCTTACCCTCTCGCAAGTAAGGACCTTACTTCCTCGTGGACCGTCACATGCTCCATCGATCTTACAGACGCATACTATTCATACCTATAGCCAGACACTTCCGCCCATTCCTAGGCTTCAAACTAGGAAATCAGACATTCTCATTCAAAGTGATGCCCTTCGGTCTGAATGTAGCCCCCAGGGTATTCACGAAAATAGCAGTAGTTGTGCAACAATTGAGAACTCAGGGAATAATGATAGCAGCATACCTCGACGATTGGTTGATCTGGGCACCAACAGTCGAGGAATGCCTCAAAGCCACCAAAAAGGTAGTTCAATTTCTGGAACATCTGGGGTTCCAGATAAACAAAACGAAATCCAGACTTACTCCGGAGTCTCGTTTTCAGTGGCTAGGAATCCAATGGGATTTGTCTTCCCACAATCTGTCAATTCCAGTGGCCAAACGGAAAGAGATAGCAAAGTCTGTCAGACATTTTCTCAAATGCAAGCAAACATCAAGGAGAAGCCAGGAAAGAATCCTAGGTTCCCTTCAGTTTGCTTCAGTGACAGATATCCTCCTGAAACCAAGGCTGAAAGATATAAATCGAGTTTGGCGATCGAGAGCAAACGCCAAATCTCGAGACAAGTTGTCAGTAATTCCACAGATCCTTCGCAATCAACTCCGTCCATGGACAAAAGTAAAGAACTTAGCCAAGCGGGTAACCCCGTTCAATATCCCCTTCCAGTGTTAACCATTCACACGGATGCCTCCCTGTCCGGGTGGGGGGGATATTCTCAGTTCAAAAACGGTTCAGGGGACTTGGTCAGTTCAATTCCGCCAGCTCCACATAAAGGTTCTGGAAGCAATGGCAGTATTTCTACCCTGAAGAGACTTCTTCCCCCGGAAAAGTACTTCATCTAAGACTAGGTGTTTTGGACAGTGCAGTGGTAGTTCATTGCATCAACAGAGGAGGGTCCAAATCCAAGCATGTGAACCATGTCATGATAGCCATCTTTGCCCTAGCAAACAAACACAAATGGCATCTGTCCGCCACTCACCAGGCGGGGGTAAGAAATGTGAATAGCGACGCCTTGTCCCGGTCAGTCCCTCTGGAATTCAGAATGGTCCTCCCTAGACGACGGGTCATTCCGGTGGATATGCCGGAGAGTCCCAGGTCTCCAAGTAGATCTCTTCGCCTCACAAGCGAACCACAAGCTCCCTTGCTATGTGGCCCCCAACCTGGACCCTCTGGCTTATGCCACGGATGCCCTGTCGTTAGATTGGAATCAGTGGAGAAAAATTTATGTTTTTCCTCCAGTGAATCTTCTCTTGAAAGTCTTGAGCAAGCTGAGGACTTTCAAGGGACTAGTAGCCCTGATTGCTCCAGACTGACCAAGAGCAACTGGTATCCTCTGCTTCTGGAATTGGGTCTCCGACCTCAACGGATTCCCAATCCCAAGCTGTCACAATCAGTACAAATGAGGACTGTGTTCGCTTCCTCAGGAATTCTTCAGACCCTAACTTTATGGACTTCATGAAGTTTGCGGCTAATAAAGATGCTAACATTGATCCACAAACATCCTCTTCCTAGAATCAGATAAGAGAGAGTCAACTATTAGACAATATGACTCAGCTGTTAAAAAATTAGCATCCTTCCTGAAAGAATCAAACACTACAACCATGACAGTTAATTTAGCTATATCCTTTTTCAGATCCTTGTTTGAAAAAGGTTTAGCAGCTAGCACTATTACTACTCATAAATCGGCTTTGAAGAAGATCTTTCAGTTAGGTTTCCAGATAGATCTGACTGAATCTTATTTTTACGTCTATCCCTAAAGCCTGTGCTAGACTTAGACCTTCTCAAAGGCCTACTGCAGTCTCATGGTTCTTAAATGATGTCCTCAAACTAGCATCAGATAACTGACAACTCGTCTTGTACATTCACAATGCTTCTTAGAAAGACATTATTCTTATTAAGCCTAGCTTCAGGAGCTAGAATTCAGAACTGTCGGCTCTATCCAGAGATGCGGGTCATGTGAGAATTCCTCCCCTCAGGAGAAGTTCTGCTTGCTCCGGATCGTAGTTTTTTGGCTAAAAATGAGGATCCTCTTGCAAGGTGGGCCCCTTGGAAAGTCATCCCACTTCCGCAAGACCCTTCTCTCTGCCCAGTATCAACTTTAAGAGCCTTTCTATCTCGTACATCCTCAGATCCTCAGGTTCTCTCTTCATGAGAGAAAAAGGTGGTACTTTATCAGTAAAAGGTATTAGGCAACAAATCCTTTACTTCATTAAACAAGCCAATCCTGATTCATTTCCAAAAGCACATGACATCAGGGGAGTAGCCACCTCAATTAATTACTTTCAACATATGAACTTTGAGGATCTTAAAAAGTATACTGGATGGAAATCTCCGACAGTCTTTAAACGTCATTATCTAAAGTCCTTGGAATCTTTAAAATTTTCTGCAGTAGCAGCGGGAAACATTGTTTCCCCCCCTGATACTGTATAGTAGTCGTAGTATAGATCCAGGTCTCCTCTCTACCTACCTCATCCAACATGCCTCACCCTATCGCCATGCTACTCGGATATTCTAGCCTTAGCCGCTGAGATCATATTAGTGGATTGTCCCTTATTTTTTTGCTAGGGACATCCACACTATGTACTGATAATGTACTTCAGTGTACCTACCTTCCCTTATTTTTATGCTAGGGTAGGACACAATGTGTTTGTATATTTTGTAAATAAGTTATCTAAGTAAATCTATTTTGTTAAATTACACTGCATTTTTGTACTTTACTATGTTTACTGTAATTTTAAGTACTTTACATTACTAACTTTCTTTTATGTCATTGTTTAAAATAAGTTAGCCTTAAGTACTTAGTTTATATGCTGTAATAACTGATTTACTTATATTATATCCCTCTTTATTTTACAACTGTTTTTCATTTGTCCTTTTTTTCCCATCTTGTCTGTTTTCTCTGGTACTCTTTCATAGGCCGACACGAGCTGAGCCCAGAGATTGGGATTTGACGAAGGAAAAATCTATTTTCTGGGTGATTGGCTCGTGTCGCCCTATGAAACCCACCCTGTATTGATTGCCCCCCCCCTGCAGGACAAGATGTTCTTAGATTAAGGATGACCGCTAGGGGCGCTGCTGTCCGTGGCGTCCCCTAGTAGTAGTAGTAGCGGCCGCATCGCCCGTTGGTATCAGCTCTCTCTTGTGGGGATTCTGATTGGAAGTTCTAATTGGTGAATGTCTCGTGGTAGTGTTCCCACTCGCCCCTATTGCCATACCGACACTTCTTTTAAAGAGTGAGCGAGTCAGTTTTACTGACATTTTCTTAATTTTGTTTTTCTCTGGTAATTTTAGATTAATTTTGCCTAGAAAGAATGATATTAAGGATCCTTTCATAGGGCGACACGAGCCAATCACCCAGAAATAGATTTTTCCTTCGTCAAAATCCCTTTTCTAAGTACAACCAAATTGGATAACAACATCCATTTGGGTTGTATTTCAATCATCGTACTATAGTACACTATTACTATAGTTCTTATAAATGACGTTATGTAGAATAGGACAATCATCGTACTATAGTACACTATTACCGTAGTTCTTTTAATGACGTTATGTAGAATAGAACTGAGATACCTTAATGTAATAACTTTATTCGCTATAGATCAATATAGATCAAAGATCAATATAGATCAAAGACCAATCAGGAAATACTGTTAAATTTAAAATTAGTTAATAGCTGAAGCTGAGAAAACTGTTCAAGGTGGTAATGACCATTATCATGCATCGGCAACAAGGATAAAACTCCAATAAACATATGCCATCAAAAACACATCCGTAGATAAAATTTGAGATAAAATCATTTTCATCAAAACTACCGTGCTTGAAAGAACACATTTTACTGTTGCTTTCCTGCCGATATAAGATAAATAACATAAAGTTCGTATTACGATGATATAAAGGAAAATTGCAAACAGAATCACAATTTTTTACTCAAAACATGCCGCGAGCGAAATCTAACAAAAAAAAAAAAAGAAAAATATTAGTTCACAATCACAACGAGACATATTCAAGTCATATTTCCACCTAAGAACACGTATACTATGTATCTAGATATTCGTTTATGCTAACTAGAAGCAAGAAAATTAGCTCAAAATTGCATCAAATACGGCGAAAAAAAAAAAACTTTTTCGCCATCAGCTGATTTCCAAACTAAAACATTGGCCGCTCCGCAGAATATTGGCTTAGACTTACTGTAGTATTTTATAATACAATAATATGAGAACACAATATTATGGGATACAGTGAAGTAATGAATACCTTTTTAAAAGTTTATGGAAAAGATGCATATTTACTTTTTCTCTGTGCTTATCTTAATTTTCGTCACTATGCCATCTACGTAGGAGTGGCATCTTGAGCTCGTACGGTCGTACCTCAATTTTTTGCTTGAGTAACAGAGCAAAAAATCGACCGAGTTGCAGAGTTATATTTTGTACTTCTATCCCATGGAAAAACAAACAAATTACAGTGTTGCAAAATCAAATGTATATGCGAGTTTTGTCTTTTAAAATAAATTTCTGCAACCACTGTAAATATAATTTTTTATAGAAACGTGATTCAATTATATAAATTAAAATTTTATTATTCGGGCATGACTGAACAATCTATTGTCTTCATCATGTGAAGGGCTGTTACAAAGACCTCAAATGGACAAGCCACTCTATCATATTTATGTTCAAAAATAAAAAAAAATACCCGGTAATACAGTAATACATTTTTCATACACATTTTAAACAAATTCATGAAAACTTATAACAAAAAGCTGAAGTTTCATTACAACAAAAAGGTTAAGTTTCATTAACAAAATGAGCTACAATTAGCTCCCAAATTAATAAAATATAACCACATGAAGTCTTTGTAAATGCATTTTTCGGAACAGCGGAGGGCAAGAATAATCATGAAAAAACATCCTCTGATAACGTGGAGGGCAGTTAAAACAGCTGCCTTAATTTGTATCATTTATATACAAAAATAAAAATACCCTATGCGTAATATTTTCAAACACATTTTAAACAAAGGCATGAACATTTATAAAATTGACACATAGATTGCTAAATATGCACTTTTCTTAACTCTATCTTTTCGGAAGAGCGGCAGGCGGCAGCTCACAAGAACGAACATGAAAAAACATCCCATTTGATAACATGAACGGCACGTTTCAAAAGCTGCCTTTGTATCATATTTCTGTGCAGAAATAAAAATACCCTACAACTAATATATTTTCATACACATTTTAATCATAAAAGCATGAATTTGCACTTTTTTTAACTATTTTCAAAAAAGTGGCAGTGGTGGCTCACAAGAATGAACATGAAAAATCATCCTCTTGGATAATGTGAAGGGCAGTTTCAAAAGCTGCCTTTGTATCGTATTCCTGTGCAGAAATAAAACTACCATATACGTAAAACATTTTCATACACATTTTAAACATAAAAGCATGAACATTTATAAATCGACACATCCATAGCTAAATTGCACTTATTTAACTCGATGTTTTCAGCATAGAACAGGGTCAGAGGCATATATTTTACCCTAATACCTATGTAATAACTCTCAATAAAATATTTTTAATATCGTTTGCATAACCTTCATGGTCTGAATGATATTTCCACAAATGTATGTATGTACTTGATAGACATAACGGCGCTAGCAGCACTGTAAACCGAAAATTGTGCCGTAAAAATACCTTAAAATACCTTATCTTTTTAATGAGTATTTTTGACGATGGCGGTAAAACCGATTTGCCGCTAAGCTATTGCACTGTTAACCGTGGGGCCACCTGTATTTGTTGAAAAGTATTTACGTAACTTTTTTTATTTGTACATGTTTTTTGTAGTATTTCTTTCCAAAACTACATTTACACCCAACATACTATTGTAAAAGACAAGAACAAAAACCAACAGCAACCCTCTGGTATATTTATGAGCAAATTTACATAACAAAACCTCATGTGAGACAGAGACACAGTACATTCGATCTTGAAGTCAGATGCAGAACTGAAGTCCTGAGAAACCAGATTTGTTATTTTAGCCATTGTAAAAGTTGCCATTAGTGAATTTATGGGCTATAGAAGTATTGGCACCTCTTTCCCGCCCAATTCTTTTCAAATTGATGGTTACTTCTCTACAGGCTCAATCCGTCCACCACCCCAAAACTGTTAATACTACAGTGGACCCCCCGTATTCGCGTTCTCCGGATTCGAGGACTCACACATTTGCGGATTTCTCTCGGGAAAGTTTCCCCGCATTATTCGCAGAAAATTCGCATATTTACGGTATTTTTCCATGAGAAATATCCACAAATTCCTGGTTTTTTCAATATCATCATAAAATGCACTATTTGTGATAAAACTATTAAAAAAATCCAAATATAAACATTTTTAGTGGGTTTTTCTTGAGTTTTAACTAACAAAATAGGCTGTTTTCAGTATTTTTAAAGGGGTTACAACTATTCCCGGGTTCTAACTATTCACGGGGGGTCTGGTACACATCCCCGTGAATACGGGGGGACCACTGTACTCCTGAGAAGCTATCCGTCTATCAATGGTTAGGTTGGCCAATTTAGGGAAAACACACATCAATGGAAAAAGGAAGATATGGAAATGCACATGATGTAAGAAGAAAAATTCTGAAAAATTTTTCCTGCCTTCCAAGAGAAGTTGAAAGTGTCTTTTGACAACCCTGTGTAGGGCCTATTTTACAAGACACTCATAAATTTGACCAAGTTATACATGTTTTTTCTAATAATATATTTTATTTTGTCAATTGATAACAACAGCTCACAATACCATAACAGATAAGAATTGAAATCACAAATTCTGAGTATATGTGTTGTAAAACATTTACAAGATTTACGAGGTCCAGTAACTTTTTGGGAGGTATACATGTTTTCTCTGTGAAATTACAATTATAGCTGACATGCTATCATAAAAGAAAAGAACTAAAAATCATACCGAGAGCTATCTCTGACTCCCGACTCACCGAGCCAAGAAACAACAGTTGCCACTAATTATTTATAGACCACTGAAGTGCTCTGAACCTCTTTCACACTAAATTCATCCAAATCATATGGAGTGTAATTTGATACTCATTGTGAGTTAGCCCATCCACCCCCCAAAACCTGTTTTTGATGCCCATATGATGGTTAGGGATAATGGCTAGCACAGAAAGTAACCTCTCCCACCTAGGAAAACGAGGAAGTCAGCTACTTGTTGAATAGAAGTTCTGACTGGAGAGAAACCCTATTGATGCCCTTCACAGTAAACAGCCAATTTCCCTTGGTATGTGGCTGAAGATGATGTCCTGAGATAGCCAGACATCTTTGTTGCTGCTCTACGAGAAAAAACTCTAGCTCACAAGAGATACTGAATAGTTTCCAACTGTGATGATAAGAACCCCACTAACCAGTGAAACATCTTGATGTGCAGTTGGCAAAGAAGATTGTACCAGGGGGGGGACCTCTCTTGGTGCCTTGGTAAGCCAGAAGATCTGGAAACCACTCAGCTTGTGGCCACAAGGGAGTCACCAGGGTCATTCTGAGGTTCTGAGAGAGATCATTTCTCTGTTAATTACCTGACAAATCAGACAAAAGGGAGGAAAGGCTTAGGAGCCCAGATTATCCCCAAGGGTGTTGCAGAGCACCTTCTGCTACAGCCGAAAGATCTGGAACAACTGAACCATACACCTCCAACTGGCCTTTCCCACAGATAGAACAACCTTTCCGCTACTTCTAGGTGTAATGAACAGTACAGAACACTTGACCCTGACGACTTCAGCTTGTCTGCTACTATATTCCTATTGCCTGGAATGTACCCAGCTGAAAGATCCATTGAGCATGTCACTGCCCACTGATGTAGCTGTACTGTCAACTTGTGAAGTTGAAGGGAGACTAGTCTCCCCTCTATTTATTGATATATGTCACCATACTGTAAGAAGGAATTCAACTGTAAGTTTGGGTTGGTGAGGTCAGTTCAAATTAAGGGGAGTGAAGGTTTATGAGAGACCATTGCCAAAATTGGTGTTGATTCTTGGAGATGAGCAAGATTTGGTCTGTTACATAGCATGTCATTGTATTATAACCTTTTGTATGCAAGAGTTTTCAAAGATGTGAGTGTTGATGCAGGAGTAGCTGTTCTCCAAATTTAGCCCCTTAGATTGATTTTTCCTTAGTCAGTCAGTTTTGGTTCTTTTTAATCTCATTTACTGTTATCAGGAGCACAAAATTAGTACTGTGTGTTCATTTATTTTTATCTAATTTAGAAAGTACAAATGTGTATTTGTTTGTTAGCAACTCGCTTTGGTGGAAGAATATCTGCGAAGACTTATAGGGAGGAGGTTTTCTAAATGGTTATGAACACTACTTGGAACTGTGGGCCAAGCTCTCCTTCATGCAGTGATGCTGGGAGGTTTGCTATTGGACTCCTAACTTGTATGGGACTTATTGTGGAGGTACTAGGTAAGTTTCACTGATAAGTCAACAAGGATTCACTTAGGTGTATATATATTATATAAAATAGAATTCTGTTTGGAAGTGGAACATGGGACATAAGTGTCCAGCACTTGACTAATAATGATGAAATGCTTGTGTACTTGTATAGAAATGAGTGAGATGCAGACGATAACTTTGTACATGTATATAAGAGGGAAGTGATTATTCATATATTTTCCTGGCTTAAAAGGTGAAGGTTCCATTATTATAATGTTGTATCCAAAGATTTATGATTGTGTTTTCCTTATACAATCCAACCACAGAAAATCCGGGAATATAGAATACATCCCTAAAAAATGAAGCCTTTAGGTAATTCCACATACAATTAACCTAGTTTCCGACTTAACCTACTACTAGCTACGTTCTGACACTGGTTTTTATAATTTTATTATTCATATATTTTAACTTCATTATTTTATAACTTTATACTGTATATATCTTTTATAACTTTATACTGTATAACTTTCTTTAAAATAGTGTAATAAATTTAACACACTTAGCCTACATTCCCGAATTAGCCTATCCAATTGTAAGTAACTACAATACTAAACTTCTCAGAATCTGCACATTAGTATTGGTGACTTTCATATCCAAAATTTCGTAGCTTCATAATTATCGCTATTAGTTTCTAAGTTTATTTTTACGGTGATAACTGTGCACTTGAATGTCGCCGTTAAAAAAACTTAAAGTACACCAGTGCCATCTATTGCAGAAAATGAGCAATAAACTATTTGCTAATGAAATAAAGATTTTCTAGTATGGATAGAGATTTACGCTTGCACTTCTTGCCTCTAGCATCATATAATCTTAGCATCATATAATCTTATGGATGATTATCCAATAGGTAAATACAGTTACATAAAAGAAATGAGAAATACTTGTCTCTAAGGTATGTACAGAGTAAGGAATTTGTGCTTGACAAATGTCTGATTGTTTTGATTAAAAGTTAAAAGGTTTGGCTTGGTTGAGCCTTCTCAAGTGAAATATTAAAAAAAATAATAATTTATTCTTCCAAAGTTAACATAAAAAATATATTTCCCTTTGCATATTTATATTACTAACAACTATTTTCATACAAACAACGGCATAATTTTTGCTGTCTTGAAGTTGTAAACAATATGTGGCGCGTCCCTGGTGGTGGCGGAATGAACTAAAGGCGGCTGATTTAAAATCAACCCAAACAACAGGAGTTTCCGGACAATAGAATGACAGTTTCAAGAGGTTCAACTGTATTAGGCTGTGTGAGAGCAATAGGCTATTGTGAGACCAATGCTTCAGGTTTTGCGTGCAGAAGTTAAAGATGTTTTTTAATGTTTTTTTTTATTACTTTATATACGGTTTATGTAAAGAAATCTTGTGACTACTATCAATACTGATTATTTCTAATTTTTTGGTAATTGCACTTGTTTGTTGCAAATAAATAAATAAAGTGAGAGAGAGAGAGAGAGAGAGAGAGAGAGAGAGAGAGAGAGAGAGAGAGAGAGAGAGAGAGAGAGAGAGAGAGAGAGAGAGAGAGAGAGATGCATGCACACTAAAACGTTTGGGATCTCCATATTAAATATCTAATAAAAATTCAAATAAATTCTGTGTGCAGGGCTCATCAAAAGATAAGCTTGACTGATAGTATTTATTTATAATGTATAATGACTAAATAAATTTCTTGTACAACAGAGCAGTTACAACAAACCCTAGTTCAGTAGTAACAATCCTATTCACAGAAAAATACACATTGTCGCAACATATTTTCACAATCTTACTGAGTTTTAAATTATCAAGCTCACAGAATCACATTGCTGAAATTGTACAAATTGGGGAACCTACATAGAATTCAACTGCCTAAAGGAAGCACAACACTGAAGCTATTTTAAAGATCACAGACATTAAAGAATCTAATTAAGGCTTTTCTCTTTTACTCACCTGTGTATGGATCCATGTCTAATTCCCTTGGAAACTCAAAGTAGTCGTTAAATTTCATAGAACACTCACGTTCGGAAGCACAACACTGAAGCTATTTTAAAGATCACAGACATTAAAGAATCTAATTAAGGCTTTTCTCTTTTACTCACCTGTGTATGGATCCATGTCTAATTCCCTTGGAAACTCAAAGTAGTCGTTAAATTTGATAGAACACTCACGTTCCCAATCATAATCAAATCTCTTCAACTGTATTGCCAAGATTGGAGGCAATTTTTTCAGACAAATTCGCTTTACAGTATCAACCTGAAATGCAAATTCAAAATACAATCAGTTCAAAGAAACAGTAAATATATCCATTTTCAAATGTAGTACTATTTCATTCATGGAGTAGTTTAAATTCTTTTTAACATAACCCCACCAAGTCATAAGTTTAAAGTTTAATATCTTGCAGAATTATTTATACAATTCCACTCGGTAACTGGCTTGAGATGATACTGAATGCTAGTTGGAATACTTTCTTGTGGAACAAAATTTTATCATTTATATACGTTTGAATATACAACTATTACTATGGTAATTTCCTACATATCTGGATTAATATATTAAAGGCCCTTCCCAGTTATGAAAATTTCTAGGCATGATGAAAAAATATTCACATATGTAAAGCAGCAACTTAGTACCATTAACCCCCCCCCCCCCCCACCCTTACCAATAAAGGCAGTCCTCGGCTTGCAACAGTTTCGGCTCACGATGTTCTGAGATTGTATTCACCAGAAATGATTTCCAGGTTTATGACGCATGTTCTAAGGTTGAGACGCTGATCCGACGGAAGAAAAATGACTCCAAAAAGGCAAAATACTATACAAACTTGAGTATTACTCGACTGCATGAAGTGTTCAACCCCATTTTTTCTGCATATATTATGATATTAGCATATATCCCTTATAATGTTGAGTTTTCATTTTGGCAATAAGCCCAGGCTATTTTAGCAGTCGTTACTGTGGACTAGTCTAAGATTCAGTCATCTAAAACAAAGAAGCTAATTCTTAGAATATGCCTATGAAATGTATAAATGATCAGTATGTACTCATTTCAATAAAAAAAAAAAAAAAAAAAAAAAAAAAAAAAAAAAAAAAAAAAAAAAAAAAAAAAAACCTCCTGACCAGCTATGTTTACAATCGTTTTGTCAACTCTACTGAGTACTGACAAGCAACCACTTTCAACTAGAGCACAGTATAGTAATCATACATTTTCATTATCTCTTCCAACCACTGAAACTACCAAACAGTACAACCATTCATTCTATTCTTCAATCTATCTTTACCTAATGGAGATATAGACAGCTATAATGAAACATATAACAATTACATATAACAGAATAAGAATTCAAGAAAATAGTTCCTAGCTTTGATGAGAGCACTTTGATGCCATTAAAGTAATTTGCAATTTTATAATATTTAATTCACAATTATTTTTATTAAATGTATTGCATGACTGAGTTTCTTAATTTACAGCATCATTTTACCAAATGAATAAAAAATACACAATTCTGTGAATCGTAAATGAGGAGTTATCAGCTGACAAAATACAAATGGCGGTTAATACTTTGCTTATGTTCGGGAAGTATAGTCTGCACTTATTATAGCCTTGAACAGCCATAAATGTAGAAACAACATAATAATAAAATTCTCAGATAAGTAAAACAACATTTATATTCATGTCAGCCTAGTCATTAAAGTTTGCACTTTACCAATATAGAAACAACATAACAATAATGAAAGATTCTAAAATAAGCATAAAACACTTGTGTTCATTGTCCGCTGTCGGAAATCCAAAGCCTAGGCTTAGCCTACTGTCAAACGCTTGCACATTTCCAAAACTAGCCTATACCACGTGTAATGTTCAATCCCAAAATTTTAAGCCGTAATATTATTCTTTAAATATCAAACCTTACAAGAGTATATACAGTAAACAATGTGTGAAGGTTCTTTATGAAAAACACAATAAAAATGCAGTTTACAGTTTTCAATTACAGCCAAAGCATTGAAAGCAAGGTTTTCTTAGGATTTTTGACGATTTTCGGCTTATGACACATCTCAAGAAAGGAATGCTTACATACAACCACCAACACTTTCAACAAAAAACTGAATGTTAAACCTCAAGTTACAACTTTTTTTCTCCAGTAACAAGACATAAATAGACTACAGGCAGTCCCCGGGTTATGACGGGGGTTCCGTTCTTAAGACGTGTTGTAAGCCGAAAATCGTTGTTCATTGTAAGCCAAAAATCGTTGTAAGCCGGAACATCGTAAAAAATCCTAAGAAAACCTTACTTTTAATGATATGGGTGCATTCAAAACTATGTAAACTACATTATAATTGCATTTTTCATCCAAAAACCCTTCAAATATTGTTTATTTTGCATTTTTGGTGTCATAATTCTCCTGCAAGATCAGTGTTGTAGGCAGTGTAACGCTGGAACATGCATCGTAACCCTGGAAATAATTTCTGATGAATATAATTGAAAAGTGCCTTAACCTCAGAACGTCGTAAGCCAAACCCGTTGTAACCCGGGGACTGCCTGTATATGCTTAGATACAACACAAAATACGGTAGGTACTGTACATAAAGTACAAATATTAGATGTAGTGTTTTTGGGATTTAAGCCTATATTCCCAAACTACTACGTCCACCAGGTTCATCTGTTAAGATTACAATGCTATACTCAGCATAATGGATGGCACATATCTGGACCAGGTGAGCATGAATGTGGGGGATTCTAGATATTACAAATGATAAATTTGCTGGTATTGGTGAAAGGATTTTGCAAGTGGTAAAAAAATATTGGGGCTTGCATTTTCTTTTTACCTAAAAATTATATCACAAACAATTACAAAACAAGTCCAGCTATAGAGTTGAGGTGAAATACCCACAAAATCCTACCCACAAAATCCTATCTATTAAGTGCACCATGAACCTAGATATACATGCTACCTAACAATGTTCTGTTCACTCCATACAAAAGCACCACTTATTCATTAACAGTTCAAGAAACTGTGGGGAATAAAAGGTTCTGAGTTTCCAGACTAAAATGTGCAGACCATCTCAACTGGAAGTGTCCAGAATAGACTAACACAATGTTCTCACACAGGTGCCACTCATGTAGCATGCATATTACACAATTATCTTGAAACCTTTAGTTGAGAAAATGACATTTTTAATCAATTTGTATTTTCCATATCTAACAAACCTGAGGTCTTAACATTAGTATAAATCTTCTGGCACCAGCTGGAAACTAGTCAGAAACAATAAAAAAATTGTAAATGCAAGGATTCTGTGGCATCTGGCATCCAATAGTAATTAAGGTGGAAGGTAGTCAGAGACAACGCTTGAACCTAGTGACGCATTAGTCTTTCTTCCAACCCAGGATAAAACATAAGAGGGGTGACTAGAGGTGGGCAGTCAAATAAGACATCATGTTTATTAGCAATGAAAAATAAAAATTAACAATTTTTTTATTTGTTCATATGCAGAACAAACCTTTAGGATAGACTCGCATTTGAAGGGAGGTATGAGAATCCTGAACCGACTGGAGGTTCGGCACACCTAATCATTCTTCTTGGAAATAGGATTCTAAAGAAGAGGGCTTAAGCCTTTGAGATGTTAGATATGTGGCTATCTAACACCCAGTCCTCTGGGTTTAAATTCAATGAAACATGTCCAAATTCATTGCATTTACGTTAGTCAAAAAGAACTATATCTGATCAAGCAACGAACCATATTGGCCACAAGAAGTCAGTTTATCACCAGCCCTCATTCCCTTTCCTGAAGTGTTCAAGAATCTGTGGGCAACATCCTTCAGGTAGAGGAAAGTGAAAGTGGTTTGACACAGTCAGGAACCAGCATTCAAAATTCTATGAACAGATAAGTTCTCCCTAAATGCCTGGGAGGAAATGTATTCCTCTGATATAATGTGCTTCGGCATGCACAGTATTGGTGACAGAACTTGATGACGAGGACTAGGCTTGCCTAATCACTTCATGTAGGTAAACAAAAGGACACTCATTTCTTGGCCTGGCTCATGTTAAAGTCTACGACACCTAGGCTCTAAGCGACAAGTCCTTTAGATAACAATGCAGTACTCAGTGACCCAGGGAATTTGGAACTTAAGCCACAAATTCCAGGCCAAATTCGAAGGTTACTGATTCCAACCCCTTGTGTGTTTATGTTTATGTCATAACCCTGATCATGGAGCTCTCCACCTTTTTCCAAGGAAGCCAAAAGTCAGAGGAAAACTTTCTCCAAAGTGGGACTATTCAGTACCAGAGTACGATCCCACATAGGAGGTTTGAGTTCCTAGGTGAACAAGACCATTCACAGCTCTTGAACCACACGAGAGAATTTCCAAGGCAAAGTGATGTCAACATCTTTCAGATGAAGAACTAATCACAAAGCAGCCCTGCAGCTCTTGACAGTATAAACAGAAAGAATTTCCTGTTCTGGGAAAGATTCAGAAGATCGTTACCTACTGAACAGAAATTCTGAGTGGATAGAAATCCCTTCAATGATACCAATAACAGAAGACGGCTCATCTTGTAGATGGCTGATGAAGATCTCCTGAAGAAGCCTTTCATGCAAGTTGATGCTCTGCAAGAAAGATCTCTCACTTGAAAGAGATACTGGACAGACTCCAGCCACAAAGAGCTAAGATCCTACTGACTGGTGGTATCTCTCCACATGAAATCTCCGAGATGTATGTTTTTGTATGGTAAATAAATGATTTACTAGTTTCAAATATTAATATTAATGTAAACAGCAATAATATCAATTCCTTGAAGAAAATACTATAGTGAATTAGTAAGATTTTAGTTTAGAAGTTTAAAAAATTATGTAACTCCAGGTACTAAAGCTGTCAAATATACAAAGTAATGTGACAGGAGGGGGAGGAGCTGTTGTATTGTTGCCACTAGTGTTCATGTAATTCTCTCTCTCTCTCTCTCTCTCTCTCTCTCTCTCTCTCTCTCTCTCTCTCTCTCTCTCTCTTTTTACTGAGACACGAGAATTTTTATAATACATGAACTATATGTTTACTGATACTCTCAAATAATAATAGTAATAATATTAATATAACTGTAATTACAACATTCATATTATGTGATAGTATTTTAAAGAAATACAATAATCTATCCATTTCACTCTTTTAAATATGGATAACACTAATAATAATAGTAAAATTGTTATTACAAAATTCGTATGTAATAGTATCATAGATTTAAAATAACCTTTCCATTTCACTTACGTAAGGAACTCCTCTCTCTTACTGATATGAAAGAATTTTTATGGTAGATGTATGTGCTTATTAAAATTTTCAAATAATAATAATAATAATCATAATAATAATGTAATTGCAATTAGAAATTAAAATTATCCTTCCCTTCGTCTTTCTCTGTATCCATTATCCTACCTTCTCTCAACTTCAGAGATATTCTGTGTGTGTGTGTGTGTGTGTGTGTGTGTGTGTGTGTGTGTGTGTGTGTGATGTGTGTGAGAGAGAGAGAGAGAGAGAGAGAGAGAGAGAGAGAGAGAGAGAGAGAGAGAGAGAGAGAGAGAGAGAGAGACATGCCTGTGCACGGTCAGGATAATCATCCGATATCACGCATACAACTTACAACTAGAAAACAAGTTATAGCTAAATGATTAGCGAACTATCAGTGATTAAATTAGTGTCAGATAAAGCGTCGACTAGGTTAGTTTTTTGAGTGAATTATTAAAAATTCGATCAGGATGGCAGTGTTTGGCAGCAGCAGCAGAAAGCAATGGCAAAATCTTGCTTGCCTTGCAGACATGCAATATGATGACTTAGCAGGAAGGGAACTGGCATTTCTTAACCATGAGATCAATAACAACCCTAACCAAAAAGATACAATATTATTCATGGACATATTGGAAGGATATGATTCTTTAAACAGAAGCAAGCCTGCAGAAAACATTTTGAAAATAACTGAAGGAGTACCAAATAAAATTCAAATGATCAAAAGACTTAATGTGCAAATAGTAGAGGATGAAGATGATGAGAAAGAGGAGAAAGAGGAAAATGGAAAATAAAATAAAACTGAAGTAAAAGAAAAAAATAATGAAAACAAAGAACAGGACAAGAGTATGAATGCAGAGATACTCAAAGATACTACATGTGAGGCAATAAAGCAGCATACATATGAAGAAATAAATTACGACATGACAACAAAATAAAATCCCGAAGAGGCTTTACCCAGATCTTCATAACGATGGGAAGAGCAAGAAAAAAAGAAATGAAACACAGTCTGCACCCTTTTGAAAAGAAGGAATTGCAGATTTTGTGAAAGATGTTACTACAAGCATCCCAAGGTATGTCACAATTATGAGATTTATGGTAAATGTGCATACCTAAATAGCTATGAGGACGAATGCAGCGATACACATCCAAAATTATGCAAAAAATTTAAAAGAAGGAAAAGGATGTAAGTTCAACAAAAAATGTAGATATATGCACCCTGTAGCAATGAATCAAAATCAAATAAACAATAAAAATAGAAATAAAAATGATGCAAATAAAGAAAGGAACAAAGAACAAGAGGTGAAGGAAAAAAACAAACCATCACCATGTAATGAAATGTCAGTATCGAGAATCCAAGCAAAAGCACCCAGATACACTGCAAGGAACAAGCACTGCACTATATATAATGCCAGGGGATGGTGCAGATACGGAGACAAATGGAGATTCATACACAATATGAATAAATATAAAGACGGAAGATCAAATACATTGGAAAAGTTGGATTTTTTAATGTCAGAATTTCTGGAAATTAAGTAAAGATCAACATACCAGAACAGGAAAGAGACATGGGAAAATCCTTATTATTACCCATATTAACCCTCTTACGCCAATTGGATGTAAACGTCGAGATAAATTGTCTACCGGGTGCCGATTGGACGTATTAAACGTCGACATAAAAAAGTTTTTTTAAAAATTCGCGGAAAAATACTTATAGGCTTACCAGCCAAAAACTTTTGAATCACGCGCCTTGGGGGATGCTGGGAGCTCACGGATCAAGGCGTTGTTTTGTTTACAATTGTTACCCAAGCGCGCAAGCGCAAATTTCTTTCTTATTGCACTAAAAAGTATCAGTGACATCTCAGAAATTATGTCGTCACATTGACATAATTTTTGCACCATTTTAAATTAGCTGTTACATGGAGTATTATATATGAAAATGTGCGCAATTTCATGTAGAATACAAGAAAAAAAATACTCATGATTGTAGCTTTTATCAGTTTTGAAATATTTTTATATAAATAACGATAAGTGCCAAAATTTCAACCTTCGGTCAAATTTGACTCTACGGAAATGGTCGAAAAACACAATTGTAAGCTAAAACTCTTATATTCTAGTAATATTCAATCATTTACCTTCATTTTGCAACAAATTGGTAGTCTCTAGCACAATATTTTGATTTATGGTGAATTTATGAAAAAAAAAAATGTTTTCCTTACATCCGCGTGGTATCTCTTCCAAAAAAAATCAGACATTTTTTCGTGCGATTGTCGTAATGTTTGCACCATTTTAAATTAGCCGTTACATAAAGTTTTATATATGAAAATGTGCGCAATTTTATGAAGAATACAACAAAAATTGATTGAAGGTTGTAGCTTTTCTCATTTTTGGAATATTTGCATATAAATTATAATAAACAGAAAAAACCAAGTTCGGTTAACTTTGACTCTACCGAAATCATCGTAAAATGCAATTGTAAGCTAAAACTCTTTCAGTCTATTAATATTCAGTCATTTATCTTAATTTTGAAACAAATTTGAAGTCTCTAGGACAATATTTAGATTTATGGTGAATTTTTAAAAAAACTTTCCTTCCTCCGCACGTGGATTCTCCGCCGCAAATCGAAATGCCTACGTCGCATTATCGTTATATTTGCTCCGTTTCATATAGTTTTATATATGAAAATGTGCGCAATTTCATGTAGAATACAAAAAAAAATAATTGAAGGTTGTAGCTTTTCTCATTTTCAAAATATTTGCATATAAATATATAAAAAAATTAGACATTCGATCAACTTTAACTCGTCTGAAATTGCTGAAAACTGCAATTGTAAGCTAAAACTCTTACAGTATAGCAATATTAAATTATTAATCTTCATTTTTAAACAAATTTGAAGTCTCTAGGACAATATTTAGATTTATGGTGAATTTTTAAAAAAACTTTCCTTCCTCCGCACGTGGATTCTCCGCCGCAAATCGAAATGCCTACGTCGCATTATCGTTATATTTGCTCCGTTTCATATAGTTTTATATATGAAAATATGTGCAATTTCATGTAGAATACAAAAAAAAAAATAATTGAAGGTTGTAGCTTTTCTCATTTTCAAAATATTTGCATATAAATATATAAAAAAAATTCGACATTCGATCAACTTTAACTCGTCTGAAATTGCTGAAAACTGCAATTGTAAGCTAAAACTCTTACAGTATAGCAATATTAAATTATTAATCTTCATTTTTAAACAAATTGGAAGTCTCTAGAACAATATTTATATTTTAGATTTATGGTGAATTTTTGAAAAAAAAATTTTTTACGTCCGCGTGTTACGAATTCATGCATCATTTTGTGATAATATTTTCTCTGTGTTGCTTTGATTGTTTTACAATGTGTTATATACCAAAATGATCACAATTTATGAAATTTTGTTTTCGCGCTATCATATATCGCATTATTTATATATGATGATATTTTTTTCATTTCAGGCAATGAAAAAAAAGGAGCCAAAAATGAACTCTTAATCTTGAAAACTAAGCGAGCTGTGATTTTTTGAAAAAAAAAATTTTTCCGCTTCGGCGCTCACTCCGAGACAGCCTCGGCATACGGGAGACAATTTTTATTATACCCCTTCGGCGTAAGAGGGTTAAATGATGGGGATAACACGTAAACCATCATAGTGATGAATGTGCAAGGTTTAGTTACAAGTAACTCAGTGCGATTTGAATACAATTATATATGAAATTTTGTTTTCGCGCTATCATATATCGCATTATTTATATATGATAATGATATTTTTTTCATTTCTGATGGTTGCATACTAAACTTCAGGCAATGGAAAAAAAAAAAGGAGCCAAAAATGAACTCTTAATCTTGAAAACTAAGCGCGCTGTGATTTTTTGAAAAAAATATTTTTTTCGCTTCGCCA
The DNA here is from genome assembly GCF_015104395.2 of Macrobrachium nipponense. Lineage (NCBI taxonomy): Eukaryota > Metazoa > Arthropoda > Malacostraca > Decapoda > Palaemonidae > Macrobrachium > Macrobrachium nipponense. The sequence continues at coordinate 41,775,406 of NC_087213.1, forward strand.
CTCACTCCGAGACAGCCTCGGCATACGGGAGACAATTTTTATTATACCCCTTCGGCATAAGAGGGTTAAACGATGGGGACAACACGTAAACCATCATAGAGATGAATGTGCAAGGTTTAGTTACGAGTAACTCGAAAGAAAAATAGAATTCTGAGAAGAACTAACTCAAACTGAAAAAATAGATATTATGAATATCAGTGAAACCTGGTATTCCTGAGAAACTAGTAATGATGATCAGATAAAGGGGTTCCAAACTTACAGATCAGATAGAAAAAATATGAATCATGGGGGAACCACCGATATATAGGAGAGACATAAATCAAGGAAAAATAAATTAGAAATATATTAACTCAGAATGCGAATTAATAGTGGTAGAATTTGAATCTGAAAAATTAGTAAACATTGCAATATATAGACCCCTAATACTAACGAGCTTGACACAATAATAAGAAAATTGGATGATATATGTAGAAATCACAAAAACTGGAATATACTCCTATCCGGAGACTTTAACTTTTCTTTCGTAGATTGGAAAGAACGAATAGGAGATTGTGGTTGTATTTATATGTATAAAAAGAGAGTAATAGTATTGCAGAAGATAAGAGGCAATCTGATAAGCTATTAGATATGCTATTAGAACACAACATTCAAAAAATAAATCACCTACCAACAAGAAAGGATAATACTTTAACCTAGTATTTGTGAATGAGGTGAATTATGTTAAAGAAATAATAGTGTATAATACAAGTATTTCAGACCATAATGTCATAGAATTAACAGTCCGTTCCAAAGCAAGTAAAAGCAGAGATAAGCAAAAGATGAACAAGAGATGAAAAAGTGGGAAGGATATGGAAAATACAATTTCTATAGTAAGAATATAAAATGGTCAGAAATAAATGAGTCCGAAATAAATGAAGAATTAAACAAAGATTGGGAAAAAAATATTTCTAAGTGATGATATACAAGTAAATACAGACATATTATATAAAATACTAGAGGAAATAGTAGATAAGTATATACCGAAGAAGAAAAGTAAATGTCAGTCATCCATACCATGAGACAGAAGGATCTTGTTCCAGAAAATCAGAAAGTGGAAAAAAGGTCTTGCAAAAGAAAAGAAAACATGGAAAGTAATGGAACTAAAAAGTAAGATAGAAAATGCAGAACAAAAAATTATACAATCAAAAGAAAATGCAAAACAGGACTTAGGAGAAAAGACCCTGGAAAATATCAAGCAAAGCCCCAAACTATTGTACTCAACTCGTATGCAAAAAAAGATGAATAAAAGATGAGTAGAAATAGGCCCTCTAAGAAATGAACTGAGATTAACGAATGAAAAAAGGAAATATGCAACATATTAGCAGAAAGATATGAGAGAATTTACCCCTAGAATTGATAATGAAGATAATGATACAGAAATAAGAGATGGAAATTGTGAATATTTATCGGACATAGATATTAATGAAATCAAAAACAGATCAGCAGCCGGACCAGATGGTGTCCCTGCCATTTTGTTTAAGAAAGTAGTTCATTCTATTGCAAAGCCACTCAGAATATTATTAAGGCAAACTGTAGATACAGGCAAGATTTATGATTAGCATAAATTAGCATGTATTACCAATATTTTCAAAGTGGGATCACGACTTGAGGCAAGTAATTATAGGCCTGTGAGTCTAACATCACACATTATGAAAGTGTATGAAAGGGTGATGTAGAAAAATATTATGAAATATTTAATGAAAAATAATTTGTTTAATAGAGGACAACATGGTTTTGTACCAGAAAAAGTACACAAACCCAACTGTTAGTCCACCGTGAGAACATACATAAAAATATGATAAACGGAAAAGAAACAAATGTGGTTTACCTAGACTTTGCAAAAGCTTTTGATAAGGTAGACCATAATATATTAGCGAAAAAAATTAGTGGACAAAGTAGGAAGATGGATAAAAGAATATTTACAAAACAGAAAACAAATAGTGATTGCAAACGATGAGAAATTGGATGAAGCTAAGGTAATATCCAGTGTGCCACAAGGTAAGGTATTAGCTGCATTGCTATTTGTTGTTATGATTGCAGACATAGACAGTAATGTTAATGACTCTGTAGTGAGTAGTTTTGCCGATGACACAAGAATAAGTAGAGAAATTACTTGTGATGATGATAGGAACTCTCTACAAAGAGACCTAAACAAAATATATGAATGGGCAGAGGTAAATAGAATGGTGTTTAACTGATAAATTTGAATCAATAAATTATGGAGATAAAGAAGGAATGCTATATACATATAAGGGGCCCTATAACAAAACAATCACAAATAAGGAAGCAGTTAAAGACCTTGGTGTGATGTTGAAAGGAACATGTTATGCAATGATCAAATAGTGATACTATGGCCAAAATGCAAAGCAAAAATGGGAGTGTTATTACAGCACTTCACAAAAGAAAAGCTGAACACATGATTATGCTTTATAAAACTTATGGACGCAGTCCACCTGAATTTTGCAATATGATATGGTACCCTCACTACCAAAAGGATATTGCCCAAATAGAGAGACTACAATTTTTAAAATGATATAGTCTAGAAAGGAGAAGAGAATGCTACATGATAATACAGGCATGGAAACAGGTAGAAGGAATTGCCAAAAATATCATGGAGCTAAAAATATCAGGAAGAGCAAGCAGAGGTAGATTAATAGTGCCCAAAACTATACCAGGAAAACGAAGGACAGCACACAGGACATTAATCCACCACGCACCAGCATTGACAATGCAGCGTCTATTCAATATGTTGCCAGCTCATCTGAGAAACATATCAGGAGTGAGCATAGATGTGTTTGAGAATAACCTCGACAAATATTTAAGCTGCATCCCAGACCATTCAAGATGGGAAGATGCAAAATATACCGGAAGATGCATTAGCAATTCTCTGGTAGACCATAGAGGTGCCTCACACTGAGGGACCTGGGGAAACCTGAACGAGCTGTAACGTCTGTAAGGTCTCTCTATCTCTCTCTCTCTCTCACTGAGATGAGGTCATTTTTATGGCACATATATGTAATAAGTTCATTATTATTTTCTAATAATATTAATATATGTATAATAATAATACTATAACTGTAATTACAAAATTAATATGTGTGTATTCCAAATACAATAATCTTCCGCTTTCACTCTTAAATACTGTAATACTGTAAGGACAATTTCTCTCTCTCTCTCTCTCTCTCTCTCTCTCTCTCTCTCTCTCTCTCTCTCTCTCTCACATATTAATACAATCTCTTAGATTAATACAGTAATATAATAATTTAAGGTAAATTTTTAAGGTAAATTTGATGTAGGATGTTACACAAGGTATACATTTGGCATTTCTATTTCTTCCTTCTTTTTTCTCTCTCTCAGCAAAAGAATTGATAGACAGACAGATTGTTTACAGTCCTTTCTTTCTCTCTTCTCTGGAAAAGATATATGTATTTATGGGAGGGGAAGAAGTGTTGCCTATAGAAGTTCATTTCAATCTTTTGATATTGTAAGGTCTCTCTCTCTCTCTCTCTCTCTCTCTCTCCTCTCTCTCTCTCTCTCTCTCTCTCTCTCTCTGCTATTCATAAGTTTCTAATGGTAAAACGTTTCAGATGACTTTGAAATGATATTAATGATACCAATTCAATGGTATATTTGATGTAAGATGATACTTTAAGTATACATTTGGTATTTGAGCTTTCAAGATAGGCAGATATAAGATTTTTTAGGGGGGAGTTCTAGTTCCTCATTGGACAAGTGGTTTTCACGCTCGGCTGCCAATCTGGTGGTCCCAAGTTTGATTCTCGGCTTGGCCAACGAGGAACCAGAAGAATTTATTTCTGTTGATAGAATTTCATTTCTAGATATAGTGTTTCAATTGTTGGTGATGAATCCTTTATGTTTATTGTAATAAAGAACCTGAGCAGATCTCGATCCATAACAATCCTTCAAATGATCCATATGAGATAAGATACATGACTCAATTGTCTTGTAAAATGATAAAACCTTCAGTTTACACACTACTGAATATGTACTTGCTTGGCACAATAAGACCGAAATACTTAAAAATAAAATAGTAAGAGGAATTTTGACGAAATATTTTGTATACGTATTCTCAATCGCCATATGAAGCTCCATGAATTTTTTCATGACTTTACATTTTTCGCCCTATACCCCCATATATAATGGTTCCGGCCGGCCCCCCTTAAAGTTAGCTGAATGCAATAAGGTTATCTTGGTGCATTTTTGGTAACAGGTTGAATATGATCCCCATCAAACAAGTACAAATAAAAGAGATTACATTCCAGGCCAGGTTACTTTACTATGAATAAAAAAAAAAAAACACACACACACAATGGAGCCAGAAATCACACAGACTAGACTTACTTTACTATTCTTTAACGTCATACAATAGAAAAAGGCGAAGTAATCTGGCAAAAACTCCTTCTTCACTTGAAGTCTAAATTCTAGCAAGTCAAGATACGTAATGTTGAAATGAGAATAAGCACTGAATAATAAAAGAAATATAATAAATAAATCAACTATGACTAAGATTTTATAGCCTGTTTTTATTGGCTATACAAATGAAGAACTAGTGTTCTGTAATACGTAGCTGGGACCCTCGTACTCATAAGGGCACGAGTGGCCACAGCCATGCCAGCAAATTATCAGTTGATTTGGGAAAGAGCCTATGAATTAAGAATAGAAATGTGGGTTAATGAATCTTTGTTTTTAATTCTCATTACCATAGGTATAAAGTTTTCAATTTAAACTTATAGTTTTGATTATTTTAGCTTTAACATACAAAAAAAAGGTACAAAGAGATGGTCTCTATGACACAAGTCACTCAAACACCACATCCTGTACAATGGGAAAAAAAATAAAAAACTTTGCATGCTTCTAAACCCATAAGTAAATGTTAACATTACCTTTTTATCACATTTTTCACATAAATATGCATTGTCTCCTTCTAAAAGATCCCCTTTCACATACTGTTCGAGAGAATCATAAAGATTGCTGTAATTCCTTATGTCTATGCTAATGACAGTAAATGTTTCCTCCCGTGAATACCTGTGGAATACAAGATAACAAAACTTTAAGCCTAACATTTTAGAACTACAAGAGATTATGATTATAGACCTAGCATCATAAATCTTTGATATTATCCCTTCCGTTCAAATACATCCCATTTTAATGAAGTTACCAGGTAATTTTGATGTTGAAAATTAGCTCATGAAAGAAAATGTACATATATTATATCAATACAAAAACCCATTTAAACCTTTATAATTCCTACAACTTTAGACTAATATTCAGCAAATAAAAATAAAAATCTTACCTATGCGGACACGTAGTGCAGATCTTTTGATCAGAATAAGATCCTCCTAAGATTTTATTCATGATTTGGTCATGTCCAAGAGCTTTTAATGCTTCATTCAAACTTTCTACCAAAATATTATAAAACTCACAGGCATCATGCTGCTCTCTTAAGTTAACAGGCTCTCCTTGCAATCTGTGGAGAAAAACCTAATTAGTAGGAAGTTTATTATACATGTCTTTTCCAACAAAAAATTAGACTAAAATAACTGTTTTGTAAAAATCTAGAGCAAGGCAATTAATATACTTTTTCCATCAGCCTTAGAGGCCAATGGCCCATCAAAGGCTTTATATGCATCGAGACATAAGCTCACAGAGGTAGCAAAATAAAAAATTTCTAATAAATTTGTATTTTTCATAGATAACATACCCGAGGTCTTAACAATATGATAAATCTTCTGGTGCCAACTGGAAACCAGTTAAAAAACAATCAAAGATTGTATATGCAGAGAATCTATGGTATCTGGCATCTAAAGCATAGAAGATAACTAAAGAAGCAGCCAAAGTTAAAACCTCAGGTTTGTTACCAATGAAAAATACAAAAAGATGTAAAATTTGTCATTTGTTCATAAGCAGAACAAACCTTTGGTCTTAACAATAGGATAGAGTAATACTTGGAGGGAGATATGAAGATCCTAAACCGACTGGAGGTTTGGCACACCCAAACATAATTCCCAGAAATTACAGGAACTTTATCTGTTCAAGCAATAAACTATGCCAGCCACAGGCAAAGGGTTTGTCAAAATTCCTCACTCCCCCATGCTGGAGAGAGGAGTATATGATACTGAGAAGCATAATTTTATGTTGTAGCTCCCCCTTGAAAAGAAGGAGCAAGCAACAGTACTGAATTTCTGCAACCTATGGTCCAGTGGAAAAACTTAACAATGCTATATCTATCACCATTCTCAGGTATAGGATTCTCTGGATGGGAAGTAGATTGGACTTCTCCATATTTACCACGATGCCTAGGCTTTGACAAAACTGGAGAAGCCGGCCCTTGTCCTAAACCAGATTCTCTCTGGAACTTGCAAAGACCAGCCAACTGTTGAGATATCTCAACAAGCAAATCCCCTTAACATGAGTCCATGTTGACACTAGGGTAAAAGCAAGACCCTTGTGAACACCTGGGGGGTTGTAGTCAAACCGACCCAAAGGACCTTGAACTGGAAAACATGCTCCGTAAAGCTGAAGCGGAGGAATTTCCTGGACAAAGGGTGGATTGGAATCTGGAAGCATGCATCCTTCAAATCTTTTGACAGCATGAAGTTGCTCTCCCTCATGGCTGTCAAGACTGTCTGGGGTGTCTCCATCCTGAACCTTTTCTTTTTGATAAAGTGGTTCAACGTGGAATGGCCTATCAATGGCCTCTAACCGCCCATGGCCTTTGGAACCAGGAAGACTCGACTGTAGAACTCCGGGGAAGGACGATCTACCTTCTCCACCGGGCCCTTTCCATCATCTTTGACACTTCCTGCTGGAGAACCAGGTGATTCATAGAGCCTCGGGAGTATGCTAAGTGCAGGAGGATGATGATTGGAGAAAGGAAGAGGGAAGTTGAATGGAAGTAGATACCCTACCCAAAGGACATCTACTATCCACTTTTCTGCTCTGTCCAACTGCCATTTGGCCTAATGGCCTGCCAGGCATAGCCTCACCAATGGTCCAGGGAGCGAGGCTGAAAAGGATGCTGCTGCAGTTGCTGCTTCGCAGTGGATACTGGCTGAGGTTCTTGTGGAAGTCGATGACTTTGTTCCAGACTTCCTTGAAGGCGACTGCCTGCTCTGCCTTGGAGGGGGAAGATGAGAATGAGCCTTCAATTTAATGACCGCCTACTGGACAAATCGATCGTTGGTGTCAGCAGCCATTTGTCCATCACAGCCTCCAACTGACTTCTAGGAAAGAGGAGCTAGGACTCTAGAATGTCTCCATTCTTGAGACAACAAGGAATCTAAATCTACACAACGAGCCACTTTAGATAGGGCTGCATCCCTTCTAATAAGGACCAAGTTGGCCCACAAATTAGCATTCAGATGTCCCAGGTACGAGATGGCCTTTGTACCAGATTGAAGCAACCAGATGAAAGGAGAGCTGACTGAACCTCTTGCAGAATGGGAACCATAATTTCAGCCACAAGGTAGTCAGAAAGGCAGAAGAGGCAGTAGACCAAGGTAAAAGCCTCTTGAAAAGTCAACAAAGGGCCCTCAGCCCTAACCTGATCCAAGGTCAAGCCAGGCTTCAGACAAATTACATCTAAATTAACTTGCCTACTCATCAGCTGAACCAGACTAGTTGAGTAATACTTTTTAAGCCGAACAAGAATAGGGGGAGGAAGCTTGAACGACCTGTTGAAACAGAATATTCTCGTGCCAAGACCAAAGAATTATACAAGCTGCAAAATTGAATGAGCATGCCCAGAACATGGTAGCTCACACTAAGTCCTCCCATCCTTCTTTGGACCAGGCAAGACCTCTAAGCTTGTAGGGGTCATAGAAGAAGGGGTCTGAGTCCTCTCCGAAAGGTTATTGAAGTAACAAATGAGATCAATAACCTCAATGTAAGAAGAAACTGGCCGCTGGAGAGTTCCTCTTTGAAGAAGGAATGTCATCTCTTCATCTTGAAGGACTATGTCTGCGAACGAAGGAACAGGAGTGTGCATCCGCCTGCCACAGAGGAGAATCGTGTACGTGGCTGTGCGACAAATTACACACACAGCCATGCAATGATGAATGATTTATGTAAGACTTTCTGGGAGAAGAAGAAGCACGAACTTCTTACCTAGATGAGTCACGACCCCTGACTCTGGAAGGTGAATGACAAACATAGGCCCTCCTAGGAAAACAAGAAAAGGAATGCCTCGGCCTCTTGGAATCTGGTGAAGATAATCTCACACCATCAAGAAGAACTATAGAAGCACATCCATTGCCGACACACGGCTGCATCCGTCTACAACCCAACAACCGTCACTTTAAACATGTGAGTGGGGAAGATCAAAAGGCGAGGAAGTTCCAGACTTACCATGCAAATGCAGCTTACAAAGAGGAGAAGAACACCTTGAAGGTCTTGAAGAACTGGATCACCAACCTAGGGGACAACCATCTTTTACTTCTTAATCGGAGCCTTGTCATAACTACGATGAACTTAACAGGTCGAGAAGTAGAACAAGCGAGAGGCTTCTGAGAAGGGGGGAGATCATCCTTCACAGGCACATGAACGTGAGAAGGAATCATATCTACATATGTGAAGAGGAAATGGTATATTTGATGTAGGATGACACTTTAAGTATACATTTGGTATTTGAACTTTCAAGATAGGCAGAGACAAGCATTTTTAGAGGGGAGTTCCAACTCTTCGTGGGTTTGAGCTATTCGCGGGAATGCCTGGTACCCATCCCCCCTGAATACAGGGGAAATACTGTAATAATAATACTATAACACACACTCTCTCTCTCTCTCTCTCTCTCTCTCTTTTCCAAGTGTTAGAAGTAGGTATGTATGTACGTATATACGTACCTTTAAGAGTACTGTTTAAGATTACTTTGCAATTATATTAATACAAGAGTATAGACATGGACAGTGCTCCAATATGGTGAATTTCAAAGTATCAATCCTAGCAATTCTACAAGATTGGGAGAGAGACTTCTCTGTTGACAGACAGAATTACTAGAGCCATGGTTTTCCCTTCGAGAGGGACTCCTGCTTGCCTCTTTACCATTATGTTCCATGGAACCAGTGGTTATTCAGCAACGGGACCAACGGTTTTACATGACTTCCGAACCATGTCGAGAGTAAACTTCTATCACCAGAAATACACATCTCTCACTCCTCAATGGAATGGCCGAGAATCGAACCCCCAACCACTGAGGTGGGACGCTAATACCATACCAACCATGCCGCTGAGGCGCTGTCCCTGGTTATTGTTGCCATACAGTGCCGATTTCTGGTTTTTGGCGCCAATAGTAAATTATACCACTGATACATACCCAACAGAGATGCCATTAACTGGTTATCTGTGCCATAAATTGGTGATTTTTGTTTAGTGGCCATTTTCAATTATCAAGCCATCAGAACAAAAGCCCCGTCAATAACTGGGGACTGCCTGTATTACAAAGAATGCTCAGAAAGGGTGAGGAGAGGAGGGTGAAGAGGAGGAGGAGAAAGGAGAGTAAACTCTTACCAAGGTAACCAGTTGAAGGAGGCAAAAGGGTAGAGGAGCCACTGGGTAGAAAAATACCTTCCAAATCAAACATGACATCTTAATACTTTGCGTGCACTGAAGCAAAGATCGCAAGTACCATTATGACAGGAGTCAGCAGGGTCTGTATGGTGTTTTTACGTTGCATGGAACCAGTGGTTATTCAGCAACGGGACCAACGGCTTTTTGTGACTTATGTACCACGTCAAGAGTGAACTTCTATCACCAGAAATACACACCGCTAACCCCTCAGCGGAATGCCCGAGAACCAAACTCGCAGCCACCGAGGTGACAGGCCAAGACCATACAAATCACGCCACTGAGGCGCAGCAGGGTGTTCGGTGGTGCTGGTGCAGGTAGGATTGGAAACTGATTATATACAGCAGTGTTCCATCTGCTTTGGCTTTAATTTAGAGAAAGTTAAGGGTCTTTACTTATTAATGATAGAGGAGATCAATATCCTACTGGGCAACCCCATACAAGTAAACAAAAGTATGGCAAGCTGGTAAGCCAACGATCACCGAACAATATCCTGGGGCCTGGACTAATAGACTGCACAGGACAACAACACTACTAACAGAGCAGAAAACAGATATAAAAAATGAGGGGAAACAATATAATTTCATAATTACCAACTACCAACCAAAGAAAATTTAATTATAAAGTGAATACAAAAGTAAATCATTTCTTATCATTATTAATACCAAATAAATATAACAATGGTCTGGCTACTGAGAAAAGGGAATAATGACGCAAAGTTGCTAAAATCCCTAAAGATGGAACCATTAACAGGGGTGAGTTCCCCGCCGGAGACCAGAATTCTCCCAGTCTCCATTGCAGAAACTGAAGATGAAGAAGCCCATGAGGGACCAGCTTCTCCAGGGATGACAACACTCCCAGAAAAACCTGCCACTAATGAGCTGAGTGATGTGGCTCCGAATGGAAGTCGCGCACCACACCCACAACTTCTCCAATCTCTGATTCGACAGGAAAACTTTTGGCACTGTCGTATCAATGACCATGCCCAGGTGGAGAATCCTTTGACTGGGTAGGAGGTTCGACTTTTCCTGGTTGACTACGATGCCCAGTTCCAGACAGAACTGAAGTAGACAATCTCTGTCCTGCAGCAGCTTTTCCCTGGAAACTGCCAAGACCAACCAATCGTCGAGGTACCTCAGCAAACGGATCCCCTGAGCATGGGCCCAACTTGACTTGAGAGAGAAGACCCTTGTGAACACTTGAGGGGCTGTTGTCAGCCCAAAGCACAAGACTTTGAACTCAAAGACCTTGTCCCCCAACCCAAGAGAGAAGCAAAGGAACTTTCTGGAAAGTCGGATGAACAGGGATTTGGAAGTATGCATCTCCTAAGTCTATTTACAGCATGAAGTCGCCTTCCCTCACGGCTTCCTGATGAAGTGATTCAAGGTGGATAAGTCGATCACAGGTCTCCATCCTCCCAACGCCTTGGGCACCAAGATGATGTGACTGTAAAACCCCAGATACGGATGCACCACTTCCTCTATTGCATCCTTGTCCAGCATCTTCTGCACTTCCTCCCGAAGAGCCAAGAACTTCAGAGAATCTGGAGGATATGCCTCCATGAGCCGCAGCTTGTCCGACAGAGGAGGAGAGAAGTTGAATAGCAGTAGATATTCCACCCGAAGGACATCTACCACCCATTTCTCCGCTCCATAACTCTGCCACTTGGCCCAATGGCCTGCCAGGCATCCCCCCCCCCCCCACCTGTGGTGCAGGAGAGGGAGAGGCGCCTAACCTACCAACAGCCCCCTTTACCTCTGCCCCTTGGGGCCCTTCTTGGCTTAAAGAATGAGAGCGAAAAGGGCGTTGATCCTCTGACCTAGGATGAGTCGAAAGGGAAGGCCATGCCAAACTTGAATTCTTCGACAGCCTACCAGGCAACGATGATCCTGACTGCTGCTGGATAGGGGTAGGAGGAGGAACCGGACGTCTCCGAGGACGAGAGACTGACTTCAAACAGCCTGGTGCACCAGTCTGTCTTTGGTGTCAGCCTGGCGCCGGTCTATCACTTCTTGAGCTCTGGCCGAGGAAACAAAAACTGGGGCTCCAACAGATCTCCATTCCTCAATGCCAGCAAGAAGTCCGTGTCAAGCGATCTCTCCAACCTAGACAAAGCCATGTCTCTTCTAATAAGGAGAAGGTTAGCCCATAAATTAACACTTGAGGTGAGCCATATATGAAAACACCTTGCCCCCGTACTGCAACAGACTGGCTAGCGAGAGTGCACTCACCAACCCTTCTAGGGACCTGTCAGAAGCTATCTTGGCAATGACCAGAGACCAGAAGTCCAACCAAGAAACTGTCTGCAACATGGAGGCTGCCATAGATTCGAATGCTGAGGCATCTTGCGGAGACAAGGACGGAGCCACCGACCTCAGGCGAATGACGTCTGGGTTAAGATGGCGCAAAATCAAAAATGCAAAGTTTGTAGCATATGTAGTACTTCCTATATCTCATGAGAGGCGGGGGTAGTAGCTTGGCAGAGCTCCTAGAGCGAAGCGAATCATCCTGGTCCAAAACAGAGGTGTTAATCTTATGCAAGACCGACTGGACATGCCCCGAAAAAGGAAGCTGAAGAGATGATTTGGGATCCTGTGTAGCTCCCACCAAGGCTTCCAAGCAAGGAGGAGTGTAAGACGACCAAGCCCGAGTCCTACTTTCCAAATTGTTGAACCCACAAATGAGATCAACAACTTCCAAAAAGGAAGACAAAAACTCTTGGGTGCCTCCCTCCTCCTGCCCCAACAACGTAGACTGACAACAAGAAAGATATGTAGGCACCTTCCCCATTAAAATTATTGGAAGGATCAGCAGCCAAACAGCCCGAAACACCAACTAATGTGTCTGGGCGGGGTCCTAGCGTCGGCTCCTGAGATGGACCCACTATAACACTAGGAACATCACTACGTACTCCTCCAACAGATGACTTATTAACCATGTCCGTGAATGGTCACGGGCGTGGCAGACACACGAACGTGAGTTGGAGAGGAATCCTGAACACTCGAGATCAAAGGAGAATCCCCAGATTTGAACTCTTGGAAGCACCAGTGAGAGGGGCAGGCAAACACTCCTGCACCAACTCCAACACTCACCACCTTCGACCTCTTGACAGGCACCTTGAGATCCTTACGGCGACGAATAGGCCTTGGAGGAGGAGGAGCATTTGCGTCATGTGCACGGACAGGGGAGGTTGCAACATGCTCGCAATGTGCACAGACGGGGGAGGTTGCAACACGCCCGCGATTCGATGCAGAAGACGAAGCAGACACTGCAGATTGCACAAGGGAAGATGCACTAACACTGACCTCGCCTACCCACGAAGACGAGGCCGGGAGGAGGGGGGTAGCGAGCCTCCATTAAGTGCGCTAGCAACCCCTCCAAGGACAGGGGACCCCCTAGCCCAAGCGTCTTCCAAATTACTGCCATCTTGGACACCTCCAACTCTGGAATAAATGAGGATGAAAAAAGCCTCCCCCTTCCTGGGAATCAAAATAACTCCCGAAGAATAAGGGGCAACATTAAAACTTCAGCCTGGCGGCCTCCCGATACTTCCAGCAACAAATCAATGGAAGAAAAGGAAGGAGAGACAGGACCAACGCTACTATGGGGGGGGGGAGATGAATACTGCAGGAGACGAAGCATCGGGAAGAGACGAAAAACCTTCCCAGGAAGGAAGAGTCGAAACTCTCCGATGCTCTCTCTTGCTATAAAACGACTTCCACTGCTCTTAGGGCCATGTCCAGCATTTCGTGCAAGGATTTGTTATAGTACAAAAATTAGAATGGCACCTGCTACACGTGATGTGAGGATCAGTCGCTGCCGAAGCCAAAAAACGAGAACACGGAAAACCTAGGATTCCGGGGCACATGCGTTGATGAGACCGAGAAGGAGCAGAAGAAGCCACATCAGCCAAACACACACACACACACACTAAACACTATCGAAACTGGCAAAGAACCGGGTAAAGGCCAAGAGAGGTTAAACACGACTCTCGCCCAGGCGGTTAAAGAAAAGACTGACGCAGTGGCGTAGGTGAGTGGCATAGATCTTTACCAGATCTATGCATGCGTTGCCAGATATCACAAGATTCCTTGCTTTCATCTTTTTTTAACCAGATCCAGCTAGGCGCTAGAAATGATCCTATTGTTAAGACCTAAGGTTTGTAGCTATGAAAAATACTAATTGTCTTAGAAAATTTGTCATTTTTTTAACATAAAGGGAACAGGTAATATGCTCCTTACCTACTACATAAGGAGTGAAAAATGTAAAATTGCCATTAAAATTAAGAAAAGAGAGAGAAAAACTAGAATGTTAAACAGTTTGGAATGGGTAAATACACAAATAGGAAAACTAGCAAAGATAAGTAAAGTGAGAGGGCAACTTGAAGCTGTGAATGCTACAGCATTGCAAAACTGATTAAGGAGTGATGAGTATCATCAGATGTTAGTGAGACTGGAATTATCTAAATAAGACACAAAGTAACTTGTGAGCACTGGAGTTGCAGTAAAAAAAATATTGATCAACTTAATTTCTGCCTCTCAAAATTTTAAGGAAGAACAGCAGTCAGATGTACAGTGTGCAGATTATACCAATAGTGTATATAGGACATAAGACTCCAAATAACATTTATGTATTTATTTATAAATACAGTACACTATACTTTAAATAATTTTACTGGGAACTTGTACTTACAAGTCAAACATCAACCGTCCTTGTATCTAATGTAGGGAGTTGATGTTAATATAAGAGCAAACTAGGCTAAGTAATGGCTTCATAATTTAAAGTGCAGTTACAATGCACACATACAAGATACAGTGTACTGTAAATAAAAATTTACACAAAACAAAATAAAAACAGTATGGCATTTATGTTAATACAGTAATACACCTTGAGATACGAGCCGCCCAACAAATGAATTTTTTGAGATATGAGCTGCAACTTGGTCCATATTTTTGTCTGAGATCAGAGAGTTTCAGAAGGCTGCCACTAGTTGGCAAGCATGGGTCCAGCATCAGCGCGACCAGCATCTTGTTCATTCTCACGTGTTACCCGCAGGATCAAGTCGGATCTTGTGCACGGTAGTTTTTGCATTTTTTACTGAACTTTTTTGTGTCGCAACATAAGGCCAAAGAAAATTAGTATAAAGGAAAGTGGTGAAGAAGAAAATGATATCAATAGAAGTAAAGCAAGAAAAAATAGAAAAACATGAGCATGGTGTACTAGTGATTGAACTGGCAAGGCTGTACGACCGCAGTAGATCTACAATTTGTGCCATCCTTAAACAAAAGGATGCCATCAAAAGTGCAACACCAGTGAAAGGAACTACGATTCAGTCCAAATTAACCCTCTTACGCCAAAGCGGTAAAAAAAAATTGTCTCCCGTGTGCCGGAGGTGTTTCAGAGTGAGAGCGGAAGCGGAAAAAATATTTTTTTCAAAAAATCACAGTGCGCTTAGTTTTGAAGATTAAGAGTTCATTTTTGGCTCCTTTTTTTGTCATCGGCTGAAGTTTAGTATGCAACCATCAGAAATGAAAAAAATTATCATTATCATATATAAATAATGCGATATATGATAGCGCAAAAATGAAATTTCATATATAATTGTATTCAAATCGCGCTGTGCGCAAAACGGTTAAAGGTAACAAGTTACTTTTTTTTTTTCGTTGTAATGTACACTAAATTGCAATCATTTTGGTATATAACACATTGTAAAACAATAAAAGCAACACAGAGAAAATATTATCACAAAATAATGCATGAATTCGTAACGAGCGGAAGTAAACAAATATTTTTTTCAAAAATTCACCATAAATCTAAATATTGTCCTAGAGACTTCCAATTTCTTTCAAAATGAAGACAAATGATTTAATATTACTATACTGTAAGAGTATTAGCTTACAATTGCAGTTTTCGACCATATCTGAAGAGTTAAAGTTGACCGAATGTCGAATTTTTTTATATATATATTTTTTATATGCAATTATTTCGGAAATAAGAAAAGCTACAACCTTCAAATATTTTTTGTTTTATTCTACATGAAATTGCGCACATTTTCATATATAAAACTCTATAAAATGCCTAATATGAAACGGAGCAAATGTTCCGAGAATGGTACGTACGCATTTCGGAGATTTGTGGCGGAGAATCCGCGCGCGGAGGGAAGGAAAGATTTTTTTTTAAATTCACCATAAATCTAAATATTTTGCTAGAGACTTCGAATTTGTTTCAAGATGAAGATAAATGACTGAATATTACTAGACTGTAAGAGATTTAGCTTACAATTGCGTTTTTCGACAATTTCGGTAGAGTCAAAGTTGACCGAACGTGGTTTTTTTTCTATTTATCGTGATTTATATGCAAATATTTCAAAAATGAGAAAAGCTACAACCTTCAATTATTTTTTGTTGTATTCTACATGAGATTGCGCACATTTTCATATATAAAACTTTATGTAACGGCTAATTTAAAATGGTGCAAACATTACGACAATCGAACGTATGATTTTTTCGGAAGAGTTACCGCGCGGACGTAAAGAAAATGTTATTTTTTTCATAAATTCACCATAAATCAAAATATTGTGCTAGAGACTTCCAATTTGTTGCAAAATGAAGGTAAATGCTTGAATATTACTAGAATATAAGCTTTTTAGCTTACAATTGCATTTTTTGACCATTTCGGTAGAGTCAAAGTTGACCAAAGGTTGAAATTTTGGCAATTATCGTTATTTATATGAAAATATCTCAAAACTGATAAAGGCTACAACCATGGGTTGTTTTTAGTTGTATTGTGCATGAAATTGTGCACATTTCCATATATAAAACTTTATATAACGGCTAATTTTAAAATGGTGCAAACATTACCACAATCGCATGTATGATTTTTTTCGGAAGAGTTACCGCGCGGACGTAAGGAAAAAGTTTTTTCATAAATTCACCATAAATCGGAATATTGTGCTAGAGACTTCCAATTAGTTGCAAAATTAAGGTAAATGATTGAATATTACTAAAATATAAGAGTTTTAGCTTACAATTGCGTTTTTCGACCATTTCGGTAGAGTCAAAAGTTGACCGAAGGATGAAATTTTGGCAATTATTGTTATTTATATGAAAATATCTCAAAACTGATAAAAGCTACAATCATGAGTATTTCATTGTTGTATTCTACATAAAAATGCGCACATTTTCATATATAATACTTCATGTAACAGCTAATTTACAATGGTACAAAAATTATGTCAAAGTGACGAAATAATTTGTGAGATGTGTCACAGATACTTTTTAGTGTGATAAGAAAGAAATTCGCGCTTGCACGCCTGCGTAACGATTGTAAACAAAACAACACCTTGATCCGTGAACTCCCAGCATCCCCCAAGGCGCGTGATTCAAAAGTCTTAGGCTGGTAGGCCTATGAGTATTTTTCCGCGAATTTTTAAAAAACTTTTGTATGTCGACGTAAAATACGTCCAGTCGGCACCCGAGAGACAAAAAATGTCGACGTAAAATACGTCCAGTCGGCGTTTAAGGGTTAAGGACAAATATCCATGAAGAAATAGAGAAGCTTCTGCTGGTGTGGGTGAAAGAGGAGCTGGCAGAAGATACAGTGATGGAGAGGAGAGACCGTAATATGCGAAGACACATATTATTTATGACGACTTGAAGAAGAAAGTGCATTTTCTTTCTACAATTAATTTTTTGCTTTCATTTCAATAAAGAAAATGCAATTTTAGTTTACATTGTGTTAAGAAAGAGCTATTTTAGTTTACGTGTCTACAGTGCCTGCATCGCTTCCTCCCTCCCTCCTCCTCTGCCATTCACCTCTGTTAGCCGCACTTGTCTGTCTCCAAGGTAAGAATATAGTACTGAATAACACCTTTTCTTTTATTTCATATATTTTTTTATGTACTGGTTAAGTATACATGTGTGTTTCTTAATTAAAAACATGTTTTTTCCATAATTTAGGATGGTTTGGGGAAATTTCACGGGGCTGGAATGGATTAAATCTATTTCAGTTATTTTAAATAGGAGAAATTTGTTTGACATACGAGTAGATTGACTTACGAGCTCGGTTACAGAACAAAATAAGCTCGTATTTCAAGGTATTACTGTAATTGGTATAAGTCAAGCTTAAAGAGAGTATAATTGGAGTTTTCTGTAAGGTATTCTACACCAAATTTGCCTTATTTCCAAATCATTAAACATCCTACTGGTCAAAGGTATCAAACAACACATCTGCTGTTTCCTATGATACTGAGTCACACTGATTTACTTTCTTAGGAATTCTCTAAAGGATTTGCTCTTGAACGAGAATTACAAATAACCAAGGTAAAGTTACAGATGTTGAGACAGTTGCGTGGGAATCGGGGAAAATTACAAAGTATAGAGCAATGAGATGGGGTTTCAAACACCCTGGAAAGAACTTTTAGTATACTATCTGTGTTTCTGACAAGCATTAACATTTACTTACATTTAGCTTACACATAAATAAAAAATCACTATGTCTTACTTGAAATGCTTCCAAAGCCCTCTTGGAACATAGTATTGAAGCTTTGAGCATGCCAGATGTGCAAAAATAGCCTGAACCTGCTTAAGAATACCAATATGGTATTCTTTACGACTCTCTTCATTTGAGCTGTTACTCATGGCATCTTCTTCACTACCATCCAAGTTGGTCTGAAAAGATAATATTTTAATGCAAATTTTGTTAAAGCATAATATTGTTGTTTAAGATTAAGCCAGCCTCATGTAATAAGTTAAGCCAGCGTTGTGTAATAAGTTGAAACTTCAGCATTCTCATCAATTACATATAAAAACTTGTTTATGAAGTAATTTTTATTAATAAACAGTTCAACCATGTTGCATAGTTAACATTCTTAACTCTCACAGCACTTGCCTGAAAGCTTTGTTCTTAATGATTATACTTGATCTAATTACATATTTAAATTGCAACTAAAACAAATTTTCATAATAAAATTTATTATTTGGATACTTACCTACTGTTAAAGTAGACCCACCCAGCCTCCCCACAACTTAGTGGGCTGTCAAGGAGAATTCTGATGAGCTAAAATATTCGAAACACACCTGGTGGAGAACAGGTAAACTAGACAGTCATCCGGGCAGCCATTCAATTTTTTTTTTGTTTGAATGCTGACTCGCCTAAACGGCGGGGAGATATAGCTAAATTTAACAGTAGGTAAGTATCCAAATAATAAATTTTATTATGAAAATTTATATTATTTGAGATGAATCTTACCTACTGTTATATTTAGCTGATTCCCACATTAAGAAGAGGATGGTGGATAGTGCAGCTAGACAAAATTTCGCTCAGCCACTCGAGCTAAAGGTTTCTTATATGAAACCTAAAACATTCTCACCTGAGCTGGAATTCTTGGTGGATTTTACTACCACCAGAAGTTGGATTCCATTTAGGGAGCAAGGCTCTCATACATATGCAGCAAAGAGTAGGCTTGCGAAGAAAACCGCTTCGATTCAGCCAGCATGAAACGCAAGCGGTATGAGGGACCCCTGTGACTGGGTCCAAAAGCCCTATCAAACGACAGTCACTTAAAATGGATACCTTTACAATATAAAGGTACACTCCTAAACAAAATTTGTACCTTCACGCTCCCCAAAATATTAAAACCCAGGGATTTAAACAAAAGAGCGGAAAGAATTGCTCTTTTTCGGTTCAGGAAAAGACTACCCACTGCTAGTAGCGGATTAAGGGCTTTTCTGTTTTCAAACAGAATTCTGTATACTTAAGGTAGTGTAGTGATCAGGCAAAAACTGAATTGTACTTCTACTATGACACATCAATCCTATTCTGGAGCAACAAATTGACTCAACACTAAAAGAAGTTGCAACTGCTGCTCACATTATGAATGTTTAACTTCAATAAGGCAGAAGATATGGAGGTAGTTCTCATGCACTAGCTTATCCATTATGTCACAGAGGACCTTGTATTCCTTGACAAAGTTTCTAAAAATCATAACACAAAAGGTTAACTTTACCTCTTCCAGGCTTAACCTTCACAAATACATTCTAGGTTTTCTAAAACCACAAAACAAAAAGTTAACTTTGCCTACAAGGTTAACCATTGGCAAAGACAGCTAGGTTTTCTAAAAACCACAAAACAAAAGGTTGATTTTTTCCTCTTCCCGGCTAACCTTTGACCACAACATGTTTTTTCTCAAAACCACAAAACCAAAGGTTAATTTTGCCTCTTCCAGCATTTACCTTTGACAAAGATGTTCAAGGTCTCTAAAAGGATGATAAAAATGTTCTAGGTTTAACCTTTAAATTTAAATGCCCAACAGGATAGAGAAGTCCCCCCCCCCCCCCCCCCCCCCCCCGGGGTTAAATTGAAATTCTTACAGGGAACTGTAAAGCATAGCCTTAACATCACCCTCGGCTCTAAGGCAGAAAGCTAAAATAGCATTCCCTTACATCAGCTTAAAGAAGGGTGTTGACAGTAAATTTACTTATTAACCACTGCTAAATAAAAGGTTTTACAGTAAATTCCAATAAAGCTTAGACCTGCATCTAAACCATAGAGACTGATATAGAGATGAAGGGGCTTCAATCTCAACATCTTATAGTGCTGGTCCTCAGCATGATCTAAAAGTACTTGATGCAATACCGAGGAAAGTACGTATGGAACGATAACTTTGAAAGTAGACAGTGAAAAGTCTTATCTACTCTAAACAGAAAGCACTGACGTCTACAAGGTTCCAGGTGCTGAAAATTCCTCCAGAATAGTACCCTCAGCAACACAGACCACTGCTTCAGACCCCAGGCCATGGCAGTTTTAAATTAAGGACAGATCCTAAAATAACTTGAAAATCTTATTATTGGGAGGGGACATTCTAACCTCTCCCAGCAGTTAAGGAGATGCCTGCATCAATGGAACTGTATGGAATTGTGTAGAGAGTTGATTTCTTCTCAACGGAAGAATGAGACATCTACCAAGAACATTGGAAATTCTGAAAAGTTTTGCCCTGAGGCTACAAGGGCTCTACAGGAGACTATGCAATTCTTGAACATGAAATTGCTCAATAGAATTCAGAGTAGATAAAAGGGGCAGGGCTGAGTCTGAATTAGGCAAAAATTTAAGGAAACATCCACGGCTCAAGCCTGAGGGCCAACAAAGTAGTAGTAATCATTTGGCTGTCCCTGTCCATCTACATGCTAGGAAGCTAAATGAGTGTTCCTTAAATCCACACCAAGTGCCAAACTTACGGATGTAAAGGCCCTTGTAGGCAGTTGTTCTTCCTGAATCCCCAATTGCTAAAACACTGTCCTTCCACAAAATGGATTATCAAACCAATATGTTGTTTGATTTCACTCAAAGCAGCAAACTTCCTACAAAGACACTGTTTCTGACCGGGAATATACCTGCTAAGTATCCTGATGTCTAAAAAGTTTTACCAGGTGTAGTTGACCATTCTATGTTGCATGAAAGGTTTAAGAACCAATAGACGATTCCTGGTTAAAGTGTCCCTCCTACAGTCCTGGAGCCAAAGCTGGTTCTGGATTACTTACAAATTTAATGAAAGTTATTTGTAAGTCGTAATTCTTACGCTGAAACCATACATTAATTAAGCATGATTATCTGAAAATAACCCATAAGGCCATGTTTCCTATTGAGGAAAAGTCCTTACCATATAGGAAATTTCTTTCCGGTCTAAAATCTTCAAGCAGCACATGCCCATTCACCTTGACCAACAAGCATGCATAATTAAATATCATCCCCACATCACTAGATAAGAATGGGGATATAAAGAATTAACAATATAGTGCATAGAAATTGGGCCAGAAGAAGCAACAGATCCTTGGCCTTTGGAATACTGTTGACAGAGTGGGCTAACTTGAATAACTGATTCAGTAGAAGTATTTTGCTCCTAAAGTCGACACCATCTACCAATGGGCAACAAGTCCCTGACATAACTTATAGAGGGCTGTACACTAACCCAAACAAAGAGGACAGAACAGCAATACCTTCTAGTAAAAACCTCTTGAAGGAACTTGCATAACTGTGGATGTATGGTAAGTGGAATGAATACATTTTGCATGTGTACCACAAGTCTGACCATTCTTTGGAAAGGCACTAAAACCATGCTAGAAAACCAACAAGTATATGGGCAGACACTTACTGTTATTCAGTCTCCAAATGTCCAAGAATATCTCCAATTACTTATGGGTGTCTTCCTAAAGAATTACCCTTGGACCATCATTCCCTCTATATACAATCTCCTACTAAAAGAGACTTTATGAGAGATCTTCTGCTGAAGACAAGGGAAGCTATAAGATGGAGAATAAACCAGTGGAGGACAACCAAAAAGAATTACAACTGCCCTTCACCGTCTCCACCATATAACATACTGGTCCCAAGTCTCTCCATGCATGTTAGGAGGTTGCAACTGTCCCTATCCCATAACCTGAGTCTGCACTTATCCCCGAAAGGTATAAAATGAGACTACCAATAGATAATCCTGAGGTGCATAATCAGACAGGAAGCGAGTGTTCTCACTTTTTCCAAACAGAGTGAGTATAAGCATGAGGACATTACCCTGCAGCATCAGAAATGAGTTACTTGTTTCCTCACTAAAAACTCGCGCTGGGTTGGCATCTCCACCTCTCTAAGAAGTCGCAGAGACAAGACAACGTAAATAAAAGATAATAACTCAAGTTAGACTGAAAATCCATCAGCATGTCTGTCAGTCTCGAGTTCATTTCCCCACAGGAAAGAGAAAGAAAGCGAACCTCCTATTAAAGATGGTTAAAGGACCAATAAGCGTTGTACAGCAAAAGGCGGCCTTCAGCTCTCCGCAACTTTAAGACAAGACGACAAGCCAAGGTAGACACAAAGGTAGATTGTGTCCGAGGACGAGAAAAGTTATGAAATGCTCTCAAATTGGAGAAAGCGTTGGTTCTCTTCTCCAATATTAGTGCGCGCCAAAATACGCTAAGACAATTAAGATATATTCTCTATGTGGCCTCTATCCTCAACAAAATGATACAGCAAGGCGTAGTGTGGAAGCAAACGCCGACCGGCCCAAACGAGTTCCTCCAATTCCATTTAAACTTTTCTTCTGTCAGCGGGCAACGGAAGGAGACAGCTGCCGACAGGAGGTAAACAATGAGCTTAAAGGATTGCTCTTTCTCCGCAACCCTTGGCGACAAAAAGCGACACTTGTCAATAAGAGGTGACAGCAACTAAGTGCTGTAACGAATCCACCACGACTCAATGAGAGCAAGACAGTTTAAGCGCCTCGGGACTCGGCCAAGTTCACACTGCGCAGGAGTCAACTGCGTTCACACGAGTCAACAATATCCACAGCAGGGTTCCCAGATGTATCAAACCAAATGATCATATCAAATCTCTTCAAATTATCGTATTTTGATTAATAATCGTTTATCGTACAAAGGGTCAAATTATTGTACTCGTACGATAATTATCGTACGTATTATCGTATGTCTGGGAACCCTGGTCCGCAGTCCGCACGAGTCGACAGAGGGAGAGAGAACGAGGTGCCAAAAGTGTGAGGCGGTGGGAGAGGAGTTACAACAACGCTCCTGCCTTGTCCGAAAGCAATCATACATACTTAAAAGCATTCCTATATGAAACTAAGTTAGAAATTTCTGAAGCTAGAATATCTAACTCGGCGAGAACTTCAGATACTACAGACAGTGTAGACTTCAAAAAGAAACATTAATCGAAGCAGTAGTAAGAGATTTGCCGATAGCCAAAGAGGAAGCATGCAAAGAACAAACACAAACATTACGAAGAAAAGGGAATATGCTAGCATACAAGAATTTAGAATAACCAAAACATGAGAGATAAACAAACAGTCGACCAAGTCGACATATCTAAACGTGTAAAACTCCTACAGATACATTATCATCTCAATAAAATGTCTACACCTATATCATATATTATCAAGCCTATGCATGCTAACACCTCAAACTAGGTGTTGAAGACGACAGAATGCGCCTACGGAGCGAGCATTAACGCTTACCGAAACGGTCCTTATGTGACTCTTTAACAGTCCTTGGCAAACGCTTTAAACGAGATTCAGACCATGAAAAGGGCGAAGTAGGTATTGGAGGGCACAGAATCCCATCGTCCCGAGAACCGACCCGGTTCCCTGGCAGCGGACGTTTCCAACTGTTGCAGGGCAGTCCTAGGCTCGGGCTACGTACAGACGAGGGAACCAACACCTTACTTCTAAAAGGGAACGCCAAAATGAGCGCACATGGAGGGATTCAGAACGTTCCCGTCACGAACTAAGTTCAAATTCTATTAGAACTAAAAATAGGTTCATGTTCTAACTTCTCGTTACGCTTTTCCTGAACTGAATGGGGAGCAGAAGGCGGAGCTACAATGGAAGTCGATACTAGCCTACTAAAAAACATAGTCTGAGTAGGGATAGCCTGACAAGTTTAAGCCCTGATCTTAACTAATTACTTTTGCAATCTATTAGTTCCTAATTACTTTTGCAATCTATTAGTTCAAGTCTTTCCTATATCTGACATATTCAGGCATAAATTTCTCAGAACAATTCCCTACATTCTTCACATCTAGTAGTTCCAAAATCACACCCTGTACCCCTGCCAGTACAAAGGAATGTTGATCAACTTCCAATTTCACCATCCTGGTTGCACCAAAACATTCCTAGATAGCATGATGTTATTGGTTTTAATTCCGGTGGAAGATATCCTAGGAAAATGAAATTACAATACCGTAAACAGGTGTAAAACAGCCAAACTTCACAGAATACCAGCAATCGCCTAGCTGCAATGGCAGCAAGGAGAATTCTGACAAGAGCTAAAACATTTGAAACACACCTGGTGGAGAACAGGTAAACTAGACAGTCATCTGGGCAGCCATTCGATTTTATTTGTTTGAATGCCGACTCGCCTAATCGGCGGGGAGATATAGCTAAATTTAACAGTAGGTAAGATTCATCTCAAATAAATTATATTTTTCACAATAAAATAAAAGTTTAATACAGTAGGGCCTCGATAATCGCGGGGGATAGGGCCCAGAACCTCCTGTGATAAGTAAATCCCCGTGTTATCCTGGTAACCCCCCCTACAAATTGCTCTAAACTGCCTACTTTAATAATTAACCCACCCAACACCACTATTTCAATGTTTATAACTGCCTACTTTAGTTCAAGCACCAAATATGTCTTCAACTATCACCTTAAACTAAATTCAAGACAGTTTCAAAGTTATTCTTTCCTATCTTCAATTTCCCCTTCATCAGATCAGCAAACAAAAGTATATTACCTAACAATTCCTTTCTATTTTCACGATTTGGCTGCTGCACCAAACTAAAAGTACATAGTATATCTATTTTGTGAATGAACATATTTAAGTATATCTATTTTGTGAATGAACATATTTATGATAAAAGAAACATGATTTACTGTAAAGATTACAGCACCCAACTTAAAGATTACAGCACCCAACTATAATATTAATGTATAAACAGCAAAATACAGCAATAAAAATCTAGTTTTGTCTTTTGTTTACGTTTAGAATCAGCTGATGGACGCTTATTACCGAAAGAATTATTTTGAAAACAAATTTATTAATGGAATTATTATTTTCAACTTTGTACTTAATAGTTTATGATATTATGATACAGTAATTCATATTTCATAGAGAGAGAGAGAGAGAGAGAGAGAGAGAGAGAGAGAGAGAGAGAGAGAGAGAGAGAGAGAGAGAGCAGCTTGGGATGAGAGTAACTGTTGAATAGCTTGAGAGAGCAGCTTAGGACGAGCGTACTGTTACTAGCTTAGTTCGAGAATAACATAATGAAATTTGTATTTTAAATATTTTTATGGTGATAAGAAATGAAACATGGATAGTGATAAGATATTCTCTTGTATACTGTTATAATGTGATAATCATTGAGTCAACTATAAAAGTTGTATTGAAGCAGTTTCGTATATCACAGAAAGAATAAAAGACCATTTTGTTATTTTATTACGATAATAATAGATCAGTATTATAGTTTTTTCTGTAAGAGAGAGAGAGAGATTTTGTTATTTACATTTATAGTATTTGAAAATTTGTAAATGAGTGTATCCTAAAAATGCATTTAGTCATTTGGGCTCCACAAAAAAGAAAGTAAAGTGATTTATGACAGAATTTAGAGGATACTTACGTAAAAATACATTGTTAGTTTGTAGAACATTGTGTAAATATAGTATGTACGAACGAGACTAGGTTTGGTGACGTCACGGTGGTCATACGTATTTTTTTCGTGAATGAATATACATTTATGATAAAAAATAGTTACTGTACTGCTTAGAGTACCATACTGTAATATTAATGTAATCACATCAAAATAAAGTAATCATTGCATGCTGTAAACATGTAAAGTGTATTTTTGTCTTTTGAAAAATGCATTCCCCAAGGAATTATTCCTTGAAGAGGCTTTTATTATGAAGATATGCCAATAATATATAAGATATGCATTTTATTATGAATATATGACAATAATATATAAGGTAAAAATGGTTTTATTACGTTTACGCTTCGTCGCCGATCGCAAACAACAATACTATAATCTATGACAATTATCGTTTGTATGACTGCAGTGTTCAGAGAAGTTGATTATGTTATACCAAACCAATAATGAAGTTCGAATTGAAAATTAATGTTTTCCTAAATGTTATTACTACTGTAATTACACTGCTACTATTAACATTTCTAAAAGGTTAAGAATGACAAAGGTGCTGTTAAAGAGTAACTCAATGTTTACATTTCTGCTGGCCGCTCAACTACAAGTTGATGTCAATGATGTGGGATTATTCCATAAATAGGCTATATATTATGAAGATAATCCAATAATATATAAGGTGAGAATGGCTTTATTACCTTTATTGTCAGTTAATATCATAATGTGAATCTGTTCATGCATTTGTTGGTTATCGGAACCGGACGAGGCTTAACCTACCACGGATTCATACCAGTGATATAGACTGAGAAGTGGTCCAAGGAAAAACCCATGATTAACTGAATCCGTGATTGTTGATCCGCGACTAAGCAAGGCCCCACTGTATATACTTACAAAGTAATTACATAGCTATAGTTTGTAAGTAGCGCAGCAGCTGTTTTTTTTTATCCCTGGAGCGCTTTCATAAGTTTAGTGTAGGTAACAAGCCCCGCTCACTTAACCCTCTTGCACACAGGCCGAAAGTAAAAGGGTGTAAAGTACATGACTTTTCCCCCAAGGCCGAAAAGAACACGCACGTTAAATTTTTCGGTAAAATTTGGTACGTCCGAACAATAACTGATATATGCTTCTGTTTAGTGTTATGTCAGCAAATGACTTAAATTATTTCCTAAAGCAATCAGAAGCTTTTTATGAGGCTTAAAATAATAAAAATGATGTGATGACGTGAAATTTTTAAGGATATTTTTTTTGGAAATAATCATGAAAAAATATAATAATTAGGATTGGGGTGTTTGTTGTTTGATACCTAAATTGTGTAGAAATGTTTGATCTTTCACATGGAAGCAATAAATTTGCTATAAATATGTTTGCTAATGAGCTGTAATAGATAAAAAAAAAAGCAAATTTTTACGGAGTGCAATTTTCAGATTTTCCAAACTACTTTGTTGACTTTTGTATTGTAGCTAAGAAAGCTGGCGGTGTTAACTATGTTTTCGATGATTGACACCCCCCCCCCCCCCCCCCCCCAAATACGTATGACGTGGCCGGCGCGTCACCTGTGCATTTACGGAAAAAAATTTACTGATGCGCTACGGGTCATCAGATCACGAGAGGGTTAACGGACGTGTTGGAACAACTTAGCCGACCATGTCAATTTGTTTGTCCTTGAGAGGGGAGGGAGGGAGGGTACTGATTCTGTAATTACTTGTTTAGTATATGTATATAAAACTTAATTCTATTAATGAAAACACCATTTTCATATAAGTAACTAAGCAAGAAATTACATAGCTGAATCCCACATTGATTGAGGGGTGGGATGAAAGGACATATTCTACTCCAAAACATACAGGTATGAATAATGACTGAAATAAGAAAGGATGGCTGACATTTAAACAATGATTGTTATTTCCTTTCCTGGTAATAGAGCTACTGCAGGTGAATACAGGTAGTACCCAGTTATCGGCAGACTCAGTTAATGGTGATCCAGTTTTATGGTCCACAAAATCAGCAATTTATGTCGCGAGTTCCGGTTATTGACGCCATAGTGCCAATAACAGAGTTACTGCATCTTAACATACCAAACAGGGGTGCCATTGACCAGATAACAGTGCCATACGCGCCATAACTCAGTTTCGGTTAATGGTGGTTTTCACTTATCTGCACCCTTCTGAGACCAGAACCCCACCGATAACTGTGTTGCCTCAGGTTGTTTAACCAGAAATCAGAGCTGGACAAGCGACATAAAACTGGATCACTGGTAACAGAGGCCTGCCTGTTGTGAGATGCGAAGATCAATTTGTACCTCCAAAAAGTCACTGAAGAATAGAAGAAAGGGACAAATTATGCTTGAAAGCAAGAGAGGTAGCGACTTCTCAGATTTGTGCACTTTCACTTTGAACGCATATAAAATGTCCTCCTTGATCCAGTTATGCGAATCAAAAATCAGGTGCCTTAGGATGAATGACAATGTGTTCCTCAAAAGAGGGCACGAAGGATTCTTGACAGAACTCCAGATGCTGCTGGATGGCACTCTGATCTTCTTGGTCCTTTGCAGAGAATATCTTTGGGCTCTGACTGAGCAAAGATACCTTTCCGCTTCCTTCGGGCCCAAGATTTCCATTAAACTCTTTAATGTTGAAGGAACAAGGCCAGGGTTTGGATGGGCCCTCGTTCTTGGCTAGGAAACCTACGATAAAAGGGCACAGTGAGTCTCCTTGGGAGAAAACTACTCTCTTGTCAATAGCTTGCAGTTCACTTACACGCTTGGCAGTTGCCAGAGCCTTGAGTCTTCTGAGTGAGGTCCTTTAGGGGAGTAGAATTACGGGGTTCAAAAGGAGGACCTGTGAGCCACTTTAGCAAATATTAGATATGTTTGGGAAGGTGGTCTGCACTGCCAGGCACATGATGAAACAAAATAAACATTACTGCTGGCTACCTACATCCAGACATTTAGATATATGTATACTGTGTATTATATATATACACATAACATACATATACGTATTAGATAATAAAAACTTCAGTATTTGGAAACTAAGTGTAATCTCTCTCTGAAATAGATGAAAAGTTACAATATCATTTTGCTCTATAGTTCGGGGCAGTAATCATGGAATATGATGTAGGCTCTGACACTTGTTTATTACAACAAGTGAAAAAAAGATGTAACCAAGAACCCTTGTTAGTTTTGTTTTTTGACATACAAGCGCGAAAATTTTAAAAATCTTCAACACAAGTATAAAACCATTTGTAATTTTGTTTTTCTGTACTTTTCTTCTCTTGTCTTCTTTCTCTGGAGAGAGTTCAGTGAAAAGTTTATACATGAAGATGAATGATTAAACTAGCCACATAAAGTAAGACCCATTTACTTAAATGTTTCATTACCGAGAACATTGGTTCGGTAGCAAATGCAATGTTTACGTTTTGTTAGGCTTCTCGGTAAAGACAAGGCTAAGATCCTTGTTTGACAACAACCGAGATAAGCATAGCTAGATATCCTTTAATGCACGGGTTCTTAACCTTGTGAGGACTCCAGACCCCCTAGAACTGCCAAATATGGTTCCATATGGTATGTTTGTTCAAGTTTACTCAAGTACTATTTGTTGAAAATATAACCTAATATAACTATACTCTGTTTTTTCCATCTGTCCACCAGCCTGTGGTGTGAGCATATGGTAACACTGCATCCCGGGCTTTAGATTGTTACGCTATGTGTAAGTTTTGGGTAAATAAAAGGATATCTGGGTGTTCATTTGCAACTGAAAAGTGTTGTAATAATTTACTGTAGCAAATTACACTGTTAATATTCGAAATATGATATTGTTGTTATTGTTCAATGCAAGCTGAATGTAACTATTTAAAGCCCGGAATGCAGTGTTACCACACGCAAACACCACAGGCGGGTGGACAGATGGAAAAAAATCAGAGTATAGTTTAACACATACTTTAGGTATGAATAGCTAGGAATAGAATATACAAGAAAATAAAAAGCATTTCTAGTTTTATACAGTTATTCATTTACAAATGTATCCATTGGTACATTAAAATCTAATACAGGTAGTGTTCGAGTTACGATAATTCGGCTTATGATAATCAGATTTTACGATGGGGTTAGCAATTGATACTGATATGACAATATTTTAAAAGTATTTTTAATTTTGCAATCGCTCATAATGGGTGCAGCCCAGCAGTATACAACCAGGCAGCAAAAGAGACAAACCAAATTACAATAGCCTAACTTTATCTCATCTTCTAGTTAAAAAAAAAAATTTTTTTTAAATTTAAAAATTAAAAACAGCAAAAAGAGAATTATGAAAGGTTTGTTCTAATGTTTTACTTGTTTGGTAAATGTATACATCCATGAACAAACGAACGAGAAACAACGTTTTGCTAAGTACAACCGAATTGGATAACTACCTCCAATTGACTTGTATTTCAATCATCGTACGATAGTAAACAATTACTGCAGTTATGTTATAAATGATGTTATGTTTAATAAGACTGATATATTTTTAGGTAATAACTTTGTTTGCTATATATCAAAGATCAGCAAGGAAACATACTGTTAAATTTAAACAAAGTTGTAGCTGAAGCAGAGATCACTTTTCGAGCTGCTAATGACTGTTATTGTGCATCGGTAACAAAGAGAAAACTCCTGTAAACTTGTCCTATCAAACACAACCGTAAATAAAGTTGAGAGAGAATCATTTTAATCAAAACTTCATGTCTTGAAAGAATACAGTTTACTGCTGTTTTCACTCTGATAAAATCTAAATAACAGAACGGTAAAGTTTGTACTACGAAGAAATCAAGTGAAAATAGCGAACGGAGGACAGAATCACAATTTTCCTTACACAATAAACATGCCCACAAAGCAATCTTTTAACGACAAAAATAATTTAGTTCCCAAAGAGACGCATTAAATTCATATTCCAGCTTAAAATTAACACGTCATAACGAAAAGATGACTTTGTCTCATATAAGTAATGTATCTAAATATTCTTTTATGCTAACTAGAAGCAAAACAATTTGCTCAGAATTGAGTGAAATACAACGAAATAAACTCGTATTCTCCATCAGCTGATTTCCAAAACAAAACATTGACTGCTTTGTTAGTACTTTATGATATAATACGTAATATGAGAATATAACAATATAATAGGGTAGAGTAATGTATAATTTTCAAAAGATTTATGGAAAAGATGCATATTCGTTAAGATTTTATTCCACAATTATTATATGTAGGCATCAGCAGCCTGATAGGTATTGCTCAATTATGCCGATATTGGTCCGAATCGGAGTCCGATTTACCATGGTCTCTATCATCGTATACACTAGGCTAACTTGTTAATGTTATTCAATTTTTCTTAGTACTGATTTATCATGAGCCAATATGCACTGAACCTAGAGAATTAGCTAAAATTAACCCTTAAACGCAGATTGGATGTATTAAACGACGATGAAAATTGTCTGTTGGGTGCAGAATTGACATACGAAAAGTTGACGCAAAAAATTTTCAAAAAAATTAGCGGAAAAATAGTTATAGGCCTACTTGGTGAAAACTTTTGACTCACGCACCTTGAGCGATGCTGGGAGTTCACGGATAAAGCTGTTGTTTTGTTTATAAGCGTTACCCAGGTGCACAAGCCCGAATTTCTTTCTTCTCGCACTAAAAAGCATCTGAGACTCATCTCAGAAATTATTTCGTCACTTTGATATAATTTTTGCACCATTTTATATTAGCAGTTACATAGAGTTTTATATATGAAAATGTGTGCAATTTCATGTACAATACAACAAAAAAACCACCCATGATTGTAGCTTTTTTTTTTATCAGTTTTGAAATATTTTCATATAAATAACGATGTGCCAAAATTTCAACCTTCAGTCAACTTTGACTACCGAAATGGTCCAAAAATGCAATTGTAAGCTAAAACTCTTATATTCTAGTAATAATCAATCATTTATCTTCATTTTACAACATATTGGAAGTCTCTAGCACAATATTTCGATTTATGGCGAATTTATGAAAAAAAATGGAGAAGTCTGGCTCCTACTGGGGCAAAAAGAGACTTCTTTTTCATTTTTTGGGTAAAGCCTTAGAAGATCTTGATGGCTCTAGATGATAACTGGACCCTGGAGCGGGGTCTGGGTTGGGACTTGGGCTTGCTTCCATGAAAGGGATGTTGTTGAAGGGGATTGATCATCTTAGGCACAAACGTTAATGACAAATCCTTGGGGCACTTGGAAGACTGCACTAACTATGCTCTGTGGGAAAAGGTGAAGCAAATCCAAGGGCGAATATAATAACGCCAACCTTCATGACTGTGTGACTCCTCTGGGGGTGAAGGAGCACCAAAGTTCTCTTTACTTTAGAACCCCAAAGGAGAAAAAGGCACAAGTTCTGAAAAGCGGTCCTTCATGGCTTTGTCTGTGCATGACAGAGCTCCAATAAAATTGGTCACAAGGTGCTCAGCAAAGTCCTTGTAGTCTTTGATCCAGCAAGGACTCTTGACTGTCCAGTCTAGGAAACTAAAGAGCTTCTTAACTACTATGTGGTCCAGCTACGTCGAAGAGAACATAATCTATGCTTAAGCGATGGCCAAGCGATACGAGGAGTTGATGGGGATGGAGAAGTCCCCTTGGGAGGAGGCAGTGACTCCCAAAGAGGGAGTTTCCCCTGTGGCATATTACAGGTATATCTCCTCTTTTACCAGACATGGGGGACGATGGGCGAGAGTCACCTTATCTTGAGCACTCTTAGCAGAGCCAGTCTCCAATTTCATTGATGGCTTTTTAGACGATGACAAAAGACCCATCTTGGGAAGCCTGGAACTACCTTCTGGGAGGCTCCTCTCGGGGAAGAAGCTGGAGAGACTGGGGCCAGCTGGAGTGAAAAATGAAGGAAAACTCTACAACAGGTGGTGAAGAAGAGCTGTATGTGCCAAAGGAGGGAGGAGAGTCTTGGTTGATCTCCTCTTCATCCAAAGAGATCGGAGGCAGGGACAAGTCATGAACAGATTTGGAGGTGGGAACTAGCTTGAGGAAGCTCATGATTTTGGATAGCTGTTGCCTGATGGGCGCCAAAGAAGATTTATCTTGATCCAAGGTAGGTGCTTGGCACTCAGCAGAGGTAGACAGGTGATGATGAGTTGGCACCGGGCACTTGGCTGATGGCACTGGGTGCTCAGGAGGTGATGTTGAGCATTCGGGATGAGACAGGCACCTGAGATGGTTCTTTGGGTGCTTGAGATCCAAAAGAGTGAGTGGGAAATCAGACCAAGACAAAGATGGAGGGATACACAGCATAGCTACAGGATGACTGAATTGCAAAGCGTCTCCTTGTATTGCTTAACAGGCAGCAGAGAAGAGCGCCCAACATCATCCACATGCCTCTACAATGGCCAGAATGAATTGAAGAAGCGCCTGTGGTGCCTGTTACTGGAAGTGGACTCCAAACATAACTACAAATGACGCACATCCAAAGACATGCCTTTCAAATGGCCATCTGTCGAAACCTGGGTTCATGCAACAGGGTCAAACCCCACCAACCTCCCTTGGACGTCCAGTAAGTGTTCTCCCAGGGCTAGGGGAGTCGGATAGTGAACCTTTGTCTAGAAGAACTGGCTGGACTAGTACCCACCTGCTCCACTTGCACTTCACTAGACACTTTATCACAAAACACAAAACACTTCTTCCATTAAGACTTTCAAGGATGGCCCAATCTCAGACACAGTGCATATTCACTACCAGGTTCAACTTCTTATCAAACCTGGATCCAAGGATGGAAATGGCATTGGGGTCAGAGGCACGGGAGTAAGTGGATTGATAGTAGGTGGGTTGGGAATAGGAAAAAAGGCGGGAATGTTTTAATTATTTAAGATGCACTGTCACAAGTGATGGAAAATGCAAAATACAGATCAAGAAGAGAATATCCATGGCTAAAGATGCATATGGTAAGATCAAGAAATTACACACTAAATTGAAAATATCTATGAATCAAAGGAGGAAGTTTGGGAAATGTTTTGTTTGGTCTGTATTGTTGTATGGCTGTTAAACTTGGACTTTGAGGAAGGCAGACAAGGAGAGGTTACAGGCTGCAAAAATGTGGTTTTGGAGGATGTTAAAAATATCATGGACAGAAGGGAAAACTAATGAGGAAGTATTAGAGAGAGTAGGCATTGAAAGAGAGCTTTTGGCTTCAGTGAGATGTAGACAAATGCAGTTTGTGGGTCACATAGTGAGAAGACAAGAACTAGAGTATATCTCTCTCACTGGTAAAATCAATGGAAGGAGACCGAGAGGAAGACCTTGACAAAAATATATGGATGGATTGGTGAGAATGACTGGAGGAAGAATGTTTGCAGCTCAGTTGCTGTAAAGCCAGAAATAGAGAAGAATGGCGAGCAATGATTGCCAATGCCCTTGGGAATATGGTACCTAGATGATGATGACTGGGAAAGAAGAAATTGCAAGGTTACGATCTGATAGAAGGCGCATTTCTCTTTTTAGCCATTTCAAACTTATTTAGGCAAATTTCAAGATCCTTCCACTTTCTCTCATCCCAATCCTTGCACTCATCACAAGTCTTCTCATTGCTTGGAACATACCTGCCCTCTACAATTACTGCAAATAGTATGTGAATAATAACACAACTTAGTCAGTATAGTTCTAAGGCTTTCGCTACAATAGCAAACACTAGAAGCACTCACACCAGACATAACTAATTCAAAGAGCTGACAAAAGCAAACAAAAGCTTGAAGTCTATTGCTACGTTTATAGAACGCCTCGCCTTCCCAGCAGAGTTTTAGTTTTGTTTAATTATAAAAGTAGCAGCCATGCCGTCTCCTGAAGCTACTGTTGTTGGGAGAGAGTGGGGATGTCGTAGGAATGATATTTCCGGTCTGACGGAAGCACTTAGGGTAAGAGAGGCAGGTCACAAGAGTAGCTAGGCTTCGAGATGGATTTTAGGGACTTCTACAATAAGACCTATTTTCCTTCCCAATTTGCTGGCGTTGTGTTTACCACCTTTCAGGCATGCTCGAGGCGGTTTTGGAAGCCCCGTGATTGCGAAAGCAAGCAGTATCGCTCTCAGTCGGCTGTGAGACGTGGTCTCGGCCAGAGGTCAAATGCCAGCTCCAAAATTAGGCTACCCAAAACGACTAACACTGTGGGAACTGGTGGAACCCGGACCCCAGACCTGAACAGAGGTCGGACCGCATTCTCCTACAAGGATACACAGAATATTGCATAAAGGTACGTCTGAAAGTGTAAACTTCAACCCAGCACCTTTTACTACCATACGACTCTTGCTAAATTCATTTTCAATTCTTATTTTTACCCCTTCTACATCAGAAGCCCTTTGTCCTCATCGGGCCACGTGCTCCCCTTTGTGACTTGTTAAAGACCTAGTTTTCGTGCATACCTCAGTGAACCATTCGAGTTTACCTTCCCCAATGTTAGAGAATTAATCAGCCTTAATCAAAGCAAGAAGTCATTTTTCCTTTTTATCTCGTTTAATCTGGATTCTTTCCAGATTCCATGAGTCACGTGCCGTCTCGGCCCGCAAGTGTGCATTAACCCAAGTGAATGAAAACCAGCTTGAATTGAATGAGACTATAAGCCCCAACGTGGGGGCCCATATCATTTAACTTTTCTCCAGGCCAGCACGGGCCTTTCTGTAAATAAATAGTTTTAAAGTAACGAGCTGAGTTTTCTGGCGACCTTCCCTCTAAAGAAAGTTTACGGTAAGTTCAAGCAATTCCCTCTTGAAATCCCTAAATTACTTCCGTTTACGTATCTAGTCTCTCACAAGGCCCTATATACGTAATATTGGCGAATCTTGCCTGGATTGAACCTAGCTTGCTTAAAAAAAGCTTGTAAATCGCGTTATCCGTTGTAAAACGTAAACTGTAAATTATTTTACAAAAAGTAAATCAAGCACACTTGCAGGGAAAGAAGACACACTGACTCACGGTAAGGTACTCCATTCATTAATATGATTATTTATAACCTATGTTAGCTTAAGGTACGTTTAAGTATTTTTATTGTAGAAGTGTTTAAAAGAGCGTAGGTAGAAATCTTATTATTGTAACGGCGAACGCGCCAGAGCTTTATTTTAGCGGCGAGCAAACAATTTGCCCCGCGAATTTTCTGTTACTTTGTGCTGTCCTCGTAGGAGCTCTCACGAACACGTGTGCAGATAGATGCCAGAAAGGACCAGATCAAACTAGGAAGTGCTTTGCCAGTGTTTATTGCTGTATTAGAAAGCCTAGCTAGTTAGGAGTGTTTTACTAATAGTTACGGCAAAAGAAGTGTACAATTCTTTTGTCTGTGATATGTTAGGGAATCCATTTTTAACTTAGTTTCATTCCAAGTGTTGGTAACCGCTTACCTCTCAGCTAATTCAGCTTCGCGCTCTCTCGCGCCTGCGCGGTCTCAACCAGCCTTCGTTGTCGCTCACAGCGGCAGCCATGTTTTTATCCCTTTCAGAATTATCTAAACCATTTAAGCAAAGTAACGTAAGTCTCAAAGTTTTAACGTAAATAATATCGATCTTGGTACTAGTATCTATCGTCCTGCCAGAAAAATTAACGTAATTCGCCTTGAATAAGAAAGTAGTATTTTGTGTTGTAAATTGCCTTCGCATTTACAGAGAATCAGCTGATTCGCCATCACTGCTAGCACACCGTGGTGCTAACCGCTCTTCTTGCCTCACGTGTCTCACCTCGCATCGCTCACTCGCGCGCTGAGCGAAAATTTCATTTCACTTCGCACTTAACGTAGCCTCATTCACAATTGTTTGCTAACATCGTTTCAAATCCTTACCGTAATTTTTCACTTGTCCTTACATAAAGTTAACGTAAATCTCAAGTAGAGTAAATCACAAGAATTGTTAACGTAAAACGCGTCGTTGTAAAATTCATATTGAAACGCAAATCATTTCGTAAGCGCGAGCCGCTACATTAACGTAAAAATCGTTCAACGCGAGCGCGTTATCATTTTCATAAAACGTTTTCAAAAGCAATTCTTTCATTTCACGTTAACGTAAGTAAATCATTTAACGCAAGTTGCGTCATATTAAACTAACGTTAGTAGTTCAATTCAATATAAGGGAGTTCATTCACATATCATTTTTCACCCTCTCCGAGAGAGAGAGAGAGAGAGAGAGAGAGAGAACCAGAACCCAGTATTCACGAAGCCAAGAGTACTACATCTTACCATTAATTATAGCATGCCGAATTAACCTTATTTTAGTCTCTTGTGTCTTTCATTTACACAGCGTGATACGTACGCGCATGTGTCCAGTGCAGTTTGCAAACATTTATTTGTTTCATTTATCGAGTACTTCAGCGAGTGACTGAGCATTTCTAAAATTTCCATTACCTGTCGTTGCCCGAGTGGTCTTTTCATTTTCTTTATCACGAAAGACTTGCGTATACCGCAAGCACAATTCGCACAGTGTGCCACGCCAATTCATTACTTCCAGACAGGGAAGTCGTTACCAGTTTAGGACCGGGCAACAACAGTGCACGTCAGGTCTTATCATTTTACAGTGCCACTAATTCTTGACACTGTTCACCGACTGGCCGCTGAAGTACTCCCACCTTTTACTTTCTCTCCTCCACCATTACACTCTGCCCCGAACAGAGTGCCATTTCACTTCGGTATACTTGAGTATACTGCGTGTAGTGTCCGGGACACACCAGCACGATACCAGTGCTCAAAGGAACGCCTCCTCATAAGTGCCATTGCACCTGTACAGGCCGTACAGGTAGCCATTCTACCTGCGTGTCCGTCCTGCGGAACGCCCCTTAGTGTGACGTGCGCCGCACACTCCATTTGAGTTGTCCGCCTCATCAGAAGGTGCCACTCCCCAAAGTGCCACAGAGCACCCAGTCCTTTAAGATTTTTTTTCATCCAAGCCTCCACTGCAGCCTAAGGAAATGGCTTCTGCTGCCCAACCACATATATCCATGGAGCTGGAAAGGCTCCAGACCCTCATGGCTCTGGGCACGAACGCGGTTACACTGGGCAGGAACTCACCCAGTGGGTGAAGGGGCAGGTGGATGATCTGCTCCTGCAAGAGAGAGCCGCCAGAGAAGCAGAGAGGAAGGAAAAAGAAGCAGAGAGGAAGGAAAAAGAAGCAGAGAGGAAGGAAAAAGAAGCAGAGAGGAAGGCAAGGGAAGAAGAGAGGAAGCATGAGCTAGCTCTCAAGGAGAAGGAGCTCGAGGTGGAGAAGGCACGACAGGTGAATGCCGAAGCCCTAGCCATGCAGCCAGCTCCCAGCCCCACGCCTACAGTGTCGTCCAACCCTATTGCCAGCATTAACGCTCTCATCCCGAAGTGGACTGAGGATGAGCCCGAGGCATGGCTGGAAGAAGTGGAAGCCTTATTCGGAAACTACCCTACCACTGAGATAGAGAGGGCCGCCCTACTTGCCAAGCACCTGGACGGCAAGGCTAAGACTGCCCTCCGCTCACTGGATCAGGGTCAGCGAGGGGACCTGGTGGAAGTTCGCCGGGTCATTACAAAGGCCTATGAAATCACCCCGGAGAGGTGGAGGCAGCGTTTCAGAGGTCAGGCAAAGGAAGTTGGTTGGGCCTGGGGAGATTACTCCTACCACAAAATCCAAGCCGGAAAGCGCTGGCTCGAGGCCATGTCGTGCACCGAGTTCCAGGACCTGTTTAACAGGATCATGCTGGAAGACCTCTACCAGTGTGTACCTGGGCCACTCGCAGTGCACCTTAACGACAAGCAACCCAAGACACTTGCGGAAGCTTGTCGCCTGGCTGACGACTGGGAGACCTTCAACCCTCTCACAGCACCGCCCCACCGACGCATAGTGCCACCCGGTCATCTCTCTGGATCCACTCGGCCAAAGGACGCCCACCAAGGACACCCACGGACTTGCAACGTTTGCAAGAAAGTGGGTCACCTCGCAGCAGAGTGCCGCCTCAAGAGCGCTGAGAGCCACAAACCCCCTCAGAACCTCCTAGGCCACCGAACGGTGCCTCAGCCTCCTCTCAAGACCAATCAGATGCCTTTCCGGAGACCAGCCCAGCAGAGGGACTCCTGCAGAGCCTGTGGGGCTACAGGGCACTACTCCCCTGGATATCCCGGTGCCCAAGCACGTGCCTTCGACCCGGCACGTCCACCTGATCAGTGCCACAACCCCCTCGGCCGTTATGCCCGAGTCCAGGTCTCACCCTGAGCGGGTGTGGACCTCTTCAGTCACAGTGGCACCCCTGGATGGCTCTACCCTACCTGTGACTCTGCCAGTTACGGTAGATACCGGCTCCGATCTGTGTCTTATAGACCGGGACCAACGTGCCAGCCAGTGCCACAGTTGACGAGCACATCAGGTGGGCCATGACATTGGGTCGAAGGACAGTCCAAGACCGTTCCCACAGTCGTCCTGCAGGTCACCACTCCTTGGTGCACCAAACCTCACGCCTAGGTGTGTACGTACGATTCGGCATGGAGTAGGTTTCCTATTGGGACGGGACCTCCTCTGGGGATGTCCCTCCCCCACACACTCCAGGGCCAAGCTATCTCACCACCTCAAATCACGGCCAGAGAGGACTCTTCACCTGTGCCAGAGCACACTGCCAGCCTTGGTGACTCCACAGATTCGCAACCTGTGGGGCCATCTCGGCCTTACCGTCCAATGCCACAGAAGAAGTTCTCGAACCAGTTCTGCCGAGACTGTGGCCGCAAGGGTCACATGTCTGCCAACTACGTAGGGTGCGCGAATTACAATATTCCTGCCATCGCTATGGCAGTTACCAATCCTTCGTTACTAGGACCCCCAGCTCAGGGCCCTATAACCGTTGCACCCATCCAAGGTCATTATCCACCAAGCCATGTCAGAGCCTTTGATGACTCCGGCGCTCAAATCTCCCTGATACGGGAAGATCAAATCCCCCGAGGGGCTACCATTGATAGACGGCAACTGATCACGATTGAAGGCATCAATCATAGTAAGATGATCCTTCCCACCGTCCAATTGAGAGTCGTACGACCTCACCTTGCCAAGGTATGTACACTTGCAGTTGCAAGCTACCTTCCAGGAGGTTACGACCTTATCCTAGGGCATGACCTGAGGTCTCCCATTTCCAAGGGCACGCTGAGAGGTATTGCACCTCCAGTACCCGCCACAGGTCCAGTCGACCTCAACTCCCTGCCAGTGCCACTTGGCAGCACTGAGCAGTGCCAAGCTCCGTCCAGCCTGGGCGTAGAGCCACCACCGAACTTGACTTCTGCGCCTGGCCCCGAGCTAGTGCCGGCAGACCTACCCTTCATACCTCCTCTGGAAAACCAGGAACTGCCCGACCAGGAGTCAGCCTGGAGTTTTCCCCTTACGACGGCTGCTGCAGATACCGAAGTAGGGTGTTCTCCTGAAGTCCCCCAGGCTACCCCTGCCTCTGCTCCTGCCCCCCCCGCCCGGTTTCTTTCTGTTTCTGGCCTTTCCCCAGAGTCTGTGCCTCCGTCTACTCCTAGGACTGGTATAGCCAGGTCCTGGAGGAATAAGAAGAAGAAGAAGGGACGTCATTAACATACTAACAAAAGAGCCACATGCTCTCCTTGACACCTGTGCCCAAGGTACAGTGTCGCATTCAATTGCAGAGTGATCCTGGCACCTACCCAGAGAAGGTAGCCAGCCCGATCCCTGCCAGTAGCACTAACCCTCTAACCCCTAGCCATTGTAATACTAACCCTCACTTAAATATAATTACCTCATTGCATTTCCCTCCTGGTAAATTAACCACTCATCATCCCCAGCGCATCATTACCTCTCATTATATATTCTACCAGTTCCGTCGCTGAACTACTGCTGTGCGTACCACACTCGGGAATGATTGCGTCTTCATTTAACTGTATTGAGTAGGTTAGGCTAATAGATTTAGTACCAGGGCATTAGGTTAGTAGCAAGTAGAATTTTCAAGTAACCTTATCTAGGGGTAGAGTAGACTGTCGTCACAAGACAACCTGTAGTTATTTATTAGGCTAGACTACATCACTATATTAAGTTAGTACACTTAGCATCTTTGCCTATAAGTTAGGTAGGCCATTGTAGTCAGCCGTATCGCTGCTCAAAAAACTTCAAGTTAGAGTAGGAGAACTGGGTTGTCGAGGCGATCAACTTATTTAAGCCAAGACCTTCACGCCCGAAAGGGAGTGAATGCCTTCTTAACAGGGGAGCTGCTACGTTTATAGAACGCCTCGCCTTCCCAGCAGAGTTTTAGTTTTGTTTAATTATAAAAGTAGCAGCCATGCCGTCTCCTGAGCTACTGTTGTTGGAGAGTGGGGATGTCGTAGGAATGATATTTCCGGTCTTGACGGAAAGCTTAGGGTAAGAGAGGCAGGTCACAAGAGTAGCTAGGCTTTTCGAGATGGATTTTTAGGGACTTCTACAATAAGACCTATTTTCCTTCCCAATTTGCTGGCGTTGTGTTTACCACCTTTCAGGCAATGCTCGAGGCGGTTTTTGGAAGCCCCGTGATTCGAAAGCAAGCAGTATCGCTCTCAGTCGGCTGTGAGACGTGATCTCGGCCAGAGGTCAAATTGCCAGCCTCCCAAAATTAGGCCTACCCACGACACACTGGTGGACCCGGACCCCAGACCTGAACAGAGGTCGGACCGCATTCTCCTACAAGGATACACAGAATATTGCATAAGGTACGTCTGAAAGTGTAAACTTCAACCCAGCACCTTTTACTACCATACCGACTCTTGCTAAATTCATTTTCAATTCTTATTTTTACCCCTTCTACATCAGAAGCCCTTTGTCCTCATCGGGCCGGGGGGGGACGTGCTCCCCTTTTGTGACTTGTTAAGACCTAGTTTTTTTTTCGTGCATACCTCAGTGAACCATTCGAGTTTACCTTCCCCAATGTTAGAGAATTAATCAGCCTTAATCAAAGCAAGAAGTCATTTTTCCTTTTTATCTCGTTTAATCTGGGATTCTTTTTCCAGATTCCATGAGTCACGTGCCGTCTCGGCCCGCAAGTGTGCATTAACCCAAAGTGAATGAAAACCAGCTTGAATTGAATGAGACTATAAGCCCCAACGTGGGGGCCCATATCATTTAACTTTTCTCCAGGCCAGCACGGGCCTTTCTGTAAATAAATAGTTTCAAAGTAACGAGCTGAGTTTTCTGGCGACCTTCCCTCTAAAGAAAGTTTACGGTAAGTTAAAGCAATTCCCTCTTGAAATCCCTAAATTACTTCCGTTTACGTATCTAGTCTCTCACAAGGCCCTATATACGTAATACTATACAAAAGCAACAATACTTCACTGACTTCCAGTGACAATAACCTAAAAACTGACTGGTGAAGAAAGCTGCAGCAAGCTCGATGATGTTGATTGTGTGAGCAACAAAAACAGAATGACAATGTTGGGTAAGCTGTTCCAACACACCCCGTTAAGTGGCCAGAGCTTGCTACCTACACTAAACTACTGAGGCCAAATTAATGGATTTTGTTACATACCAGATACATAATCAAGTCTGACAAAAAAAAAAAAAAAAAAAAATATGGGCGCTTTTGGTTTTGCAAGTACATTGTAGTCGCTTTATTAATCAAACACTAAACAAGGTGTGTAGTACATGAAATTTTTTTATGGTTTTGTTTATAAATTTTATATCTATATATATATATATATATATATATATATATATATATATATATATATATATATATATATATTCTATAATATATATCTAAATATATAGATATATCTCAGTAGCCCCGTATTTGCATTC
Organism: Macrobrachium nipponense; assembly: GCF_015104395.2. Lineage (NCBI taxonomy): Eukaryota > Metazoa > Arthropoda > Malacostraca > Decapoda > Palaemonidae > Macrobrachium > Macrobrachium nipponense. Next base: position 41,817,977 of record NC_087213.1, read on the forward strand.
TCCGGATTCACGGAATTCTCTCTGGACCATATCTACCAATTATTTGAGTTAACATGTGCCTATTCGCAGGGTTTTCCGATAAAAATAATCATTAATTAGTGTATTTTGTGTTATTTTCATGACTAAATACATTTTTACGACAAAACGATTGACTAATTTTCAAATGTTAATATTGATTGATGCTGTATTAGCAAGTTTAATAAAATTAAATATCACATAATAAAAATAATAATTCTTTCTATCTTCCTCTCTCTCTCTTACAGAGATGTATGTCTTTTGCTGTAATTATAAAATTCATATTATGTAATAGTATTTTAAAGAAATACAAGAATCTATCTGTTTCGCTGGAAGCGTTACAAGTATTTTCTGAGAGGACAGAGATAAACAAACACATACACTCACTCTCTCTCTCTCTCCTAATGGTAAAATGTTTCAGATGACTTAGAAATGATACTAATAATACCAATTCAATGGTATACTATTTGATGTAGGCTGATACTTTAAGTATACATTTGGTATTTGAATTTTCAAGATAGGCAGATGTAAGCATTTTTCGAGGGGAGTTCTAACTAATCGCGGGTTCGAGCTATTCGCGTGGGTGTCTGGTACCCATATCCAACGAATACGGGGGAACACCTCAAGATCTGTGATTAAAGAGGTGTAACTGAAATGTATGTTTTCAAATAAATAAGAATTACTATTAATCATAAATATAAATCAGTTCCATAGATATAGATAGAAGATAGATTTAAGATTAGATAGATTAGATTATAGAAGATAAGATAGATTAGATAGATCGATAGATAGATAGATATAGATAGATATATATATATAGAATAGTATATAGGATATATATGTACAGTGGTACCTCGAGATACGAAATTAATCCGTTCCGAAACAGCCTTCGTATTATGAGTTTTTCGTATCTTGGAACACATTTTACATGTAAAATGGCTAATCCGTTCCAAGCCCTCCAAAAACACCCAAGTAAATTATATTTCCAGGCCTAAAACACATGTTCTAGGGTTACGACGGAAGAAATATGTCTCCAAAAAGGCAAAATACTGTACATACTTGAGTAATATTCAACTGCATGTAATGTTCAACCCCATTTCTACTGCATATATTAGGACTTTAGCATATGTCCTCTAGCAATAAGCCTAGCCTATGTTAGCGGTTGCTACTGTAGCCTAGTCTATGATTCTGACATCTAAACCTAAGAGCTAAAAGCTTAGAGTATGCCAATAAAATGTATAAATAATCAGTATGTACTCATTTCATATAATTATTAATTAATCATTAACTATAATACACAAACTAAGAAAAAACAAACCTTCCAATCGATTGTTTACATTCTTACGAGTATCGAACGAGCGCCAAGCAATCATTTTTCCTAGCACACAGTAAGCCATAAATTGTCATTAATATCTCTCTTCAACTAATGAAACCACCAAACAGTATAATAACCATTCATTTCTATTCTTTATTCTATCTTTACCTAATGGAGATACCGAGTTACTGACAGCTGTAATGGAACATAGTAATACGTAACGTAATAATAAAACAGAAGAAGAATTCTAAAAAATACCTATTTGTTGGCAGACTGATTTATTTTATATTTTCTGATATCTAATTCACAATTTTTTTATTAAATGTATTGCATGTACTCATTTCAAATAATTATGAAGTAACCATTAACTATAATAAACAAAAAAAAAAAAAAAAGCTTCCAAACGTCTGTTTACATCCATCACTTACTAGTATCGAACGATCGCCAAGCAATCACTTTTACACAGTAAGCCATAAATTTTCATTATCTCTCTTCAACTACTGAAACTACCAAACAGTATGATAACCATTCATTTCTATTCTTTATTCTATCTTTACCTAATGTTTTTTTTTTATTAAATGTATTGCATGAATAAGTTTTCAATTTACAGCAACCTTTTACCAATAGAATACTTAGAGCACAAGGGGTAGATACTGACCAATAGGAGAGCAGAACCTTATGGGGTGACTAGCATAAGGAACCAATGGGAGAGCGGGAGGATGGTGGCGAGTTTACTCAGTTGGCGGCGCGGGAGTTTTAAAATTGTTCTCGGTGGTCCGGGCGAATCTCGGGACTTTACAGCAACAACCTTTCGTATCTTGAAAACTTTTCATATGTAGAGCAGTAAAATTTTTCGCATTGGCTTTCGTATCTCGAGTTTTTCGTAAGTAGAGCCTTTCGTATCTCGAGGTACTACTGTATGTATGTATGTATGTGTGTGTGTGTGTATGTATGTATGTATGTATGTATGTATGTAATTATTAGTATGTATGTATGTATAGTATAAAAAAAATATGTAGTATATATATATATATCTATATATATAATATATAATATATATATATAAATATTATATATATTAATATATTATTATATATATATTATTAATATATATATATAGTGATGAAGCCCTCCATGCTTTTTTGTTTCACTGTGTGAGCACTTGCTCTGAAACTCTGAGGGCTGTGGTTTAAAAAAGTGCATGTGCCTCAGTCTACCACATCCACACCCTATGAGTATGAAACATCACTGTTGCTCCATTACATAACAATTTGGCAATTCTGACTCGGATTAAACCGCCCACAGTCACCACAACCCCACTGGAACCTCACTGTGAGTCTTACACAAAGTTTACAGTACATTATATATAATATAGTTTGGTATTCTTATTGAAATGTACTGTATTTAATGCACTGTTTATATTTAGTCATCTCCAAGGTAAGAATTTGTACTTGGTCCCGACTATTCAACCTGAGACAAGAAAATCCTTCATTCCCTTGTCACACTGCTAACCTTACTGCAGCCTCTTCAGCAATAGCCTATGTGTAAAGACCAGCAGACGTATGCCAAACAATAGTTTTCCTATCATATGATGAAAGTACCCCTATTCACTATAAGATTAAAAGTGGTTTGCTATTTATTTAAAATACAAAAATTCAAGACTAAACAATTAAAACAAATAACTTTTAAAGTTGCAAAAATCACTCTTTGCAAAGATTTGAGTAAAATCCACATTATGAACTGGGGCACAAGTTTTGCTCCATTCCAAGATACAACTTACTTCTTGTTCCATCCTTTCTTCCCCACTGAAGTCTTCTTCAGGATCTGTTGCTGCTCCTTCCACAGCTAAAACACCATTTCTGTAATCAGGGAAAAAATTTAGTATTAATCATTAATTGTAAAGCAAACATTTATAGAATATTGATTTAAATAAATATAATTTTTTTTTTTACTTAACTCCCCATTTGTTGTACAAAATGAACACATCAAAATACTTTCCAAATGAATTTGTTTCAAATGATAATGTTACAACAACTTTTAGCATTACCTTATCTGCCTTATCATGTATAACTGTTGCAAAACAGAGTTCATATAGCAAGTGGCCCCAGCATTCTTTAGTCCAACAAACCCCTTTGGTGGACGGGGACCCACAGGTGGCAAATACTCCCATTCTCCTAAGCTTTCGTCACCAGCTGTTAATTAAAAAAAGAAATAAATAGCAGTATTTGCATTAGCTTTCCACTGGGGTTCCATCTTTCAACTTCAAATTAATAGTATAATTGTACTGATCTCTAAGAATTTGACCCCTAAAGTCTTTCACCACCAAAATTTTCATTTTGTGAAGATACCACTTCCTTAGACCTTGACCTCTCACAGTCTTTTGTGGCAAGACACACTTTCTTTTTTTACAATAATAGGGGCTGGAGTAACGTGACTAAAAATATATAAATAATCATAATTTATTTTTTTAAATACTTACCACTCCATTAGATAGCATTTACTTCTGTGCCAGCAGTAGTTAGAAAGATATACCTAAAAAAAAATTTGTTTTCTACGAATAGCTATCTACGTCCCCTAACACCAACTAGGGGACAGATAGGTACAAGCTCTTGTAGCCGATAAGTCTATTCTGTCCATTCTAAATGTGGGGAGGTAGGGAGGGCAAATTTATATACTACAGTAATACCTTAAACTTGAGCGAAGTTACGTACTAGAACCTCTTGCACAAGGTGAAGTTTTGCGAAAGCTTGGTATGGTCACCAAAAATACTAATATGAAATTGCTTTTCTAGAGTTTAAACACTAAATATGATCCTAATCATGCTTTCAAGAATTAAATTAACTTTTAAATTAAATTAATATTACTGTAATTTCATTACCTTTAAAAAAGAAATAAATGGTTGAAGTAACAATGGAGTTACAATAACTACTACATATATACATATACAGTTTCGTATGTATAATAACGTTACCAATAATTCATGGGATGCCATTTTCTTTTTCCCCTCACATAGTAAAAGATGTTTTCTTTACATCACTAGGCTCGCCTAAAAAGGTAAGCCTTCAATCCCCCCAAAAGGTTTTTCCTAAAAGAACAGGTACGTGTTCAGATGGGATGATGCTTTACAAAAGGACAACAACAGCAAGAAAATCTTTTTAGAAGGTCCCAGACCCTTTTATATCAAGAAGAAAAGGAACAAATGGAATGCCTATCAAGGGCAGTGGTAGGGGAAGAGGCAGATGCCAATGGGAATGGTATGGTTTGGGGTCGACTTCAATGACACCACATGCAACTGAAGTCTCCCCAGTGGGGACACAGCACGAATTTTAAATGGGCTGGGGTGCGAACTGTCTTACCCCTCCCCCTCCTGTAAAGGGGGTTCTCCCAAGAACCAGGCCCCTCTTTGGAATGTTACATTCATTAAGTTCCTGTTAATGGGAGCCATGATAATACGGATATTTGTCATCAAGCACGCATCTCTTTAAGTGTCCCCAAAAAAGGATTCCTTCAAAAGAAGTGATTCTAGACCTATCAACGTTGAACAAGCACACTGTTTGCCATATTTTCAGAATAACTACCGTTGCCCTAAAACGTTCAATTGTTCTAATAGGGATTTAGATCTGAAAGACGTATACTGGCATGTCTCTGATGTCATTCTCTTCCTTCCCTTCCTAAGGTTCCAGATAGAGAAAGATTATACAGGCTAAAAGCCATGTCCTGTGGGATAAACATCGCCCCAAGATTTGACAAAGTTAGTTATGGTAGTTCTTTGAGAAATCAGAAATATAACTATAATAGCCCACTTAGACAACTGGTCGATCTGGGGGCCCACAAGAAAAGTGTGCCTGAAAAACCTAAGAGCAGTGGTAAACTGACTACAGTCAAAAGGTTTTATGATAAATTGGCCAAATTCCACCTCAACCCAAGACACCTTCAGTAGCTGGGACTATGTTGGGATAGCTTTCATGGCTTGTTTTCTCTCCCCATCATACTCAAAACAGAATAAGGCAATTCCTCAAAATGTGCCTTGCACAGCCCAGTTTCCAAAAGGCAAGTAGAATGTATGACGGGCTTGCTGCAATTTACATCAATAATAGATTTAATACTTGGATTACAACAAATGAATGTGAAGTTGCATGCAACAACACAATTTGAGACCAACCTTACCAAAAGATTGAAAAAGTTAGAGATACTTCAGCCTTGATCCTGGAGGGAATCTCTGGCGATACAGGTCACCCTGACTCCTCAGTCTGTATGAATGATAATACACATAGATGCACCTTGTTGACACGTTGGTAGGAGTGTCAATTTCCTGGCGCTGATAGCGGACTTTTTGTTTCTCAAAAAAACTCAAACCTCCAGAAGACACATATTTTGTTAGTTCTAAGCAACATGACTCCAATGGCCTACATTAAGAGGTCATGACGATACTTATCTTCTCTCAATATGCCAGCCATCTTTTGATGGGGCAAGAAAGAAGTGGTTCTTGTCTGCAATTCACCTTACAGTGTGTCTTTATTTAATAGTAAGACTCCCTATCAAGGAAAATGACAGCCTCAACAGAGTGGTATTGGACAACCAGTCTTTCAGAAAACAGCCAACATGCTTCCACAAATAGAAGTGGACCTGTTTGCCACATATGAAAATCACAAACTGCCAAGCAAGTAACAGCATGAGATCCCTTCCCACAAAACTTGAACAAATGGAGGACGATATACCCTTTCCTCCATAGTTAAAGAATTTGAGCGTGTTGAGCAAACTCCTAACCTGCTAAGGAACTGCTACTTAATAGCCCCAAACTGGCCAAACAGGCATTGGTTCCTATTACTTTAATAATGGGCAAAGAGATGAATTCCAAAACTGTCCATTGTTTTATCCCAATTAGTAGGAGGGAATGTAGTTTTAAGGATCCTACTTTCTAAGCAAAAACCTTCATAAGCAGATTTTCATAAATATTATCTATACCATGAAAATTACTCTCTCATCATTGCTAGGTACCTAGTGCAAATATTACTGACTTCATATCTCTGGCAATACCAGTATGTACGGATGATATAGCTATTTACATTATATCCAAAGCTAGAGCCCAGTCAAAAATTCTAGGGAAACAAAATATTAAATTTCTTATCCCTTTTGAAGATAAATGCCTTGCAGTTACAGGAGTCATGGAATACAAGGCATCATTAACAGAATCATTGATTTATGATTTATTGATTTGAAACTCGTACAGGAACTGTCACTTCCCTTCTACAGTCATTTGCACTACAAAGATCTGCTCTAGAAGGAATTAATTACTTGGTCCCTGAACAAGGTGCTTAAGACTTTGATCAGCCCCACAATTCAGTGGACCTGATGGAAACCACGGGTCTTCCCACAACTCACAAGCTACAGTAAGCAATATTCTTGATTGCATTAGCATTAGGAGCTGGCATTAGCAAAATGGGCTCTCATAGATGTGGACAATACATCAAGCAAAGAGATGATAATCCATTTTTATTATCCTTTGTAACAAAGCAAGAGCTTGTGTTAACAGTATCAATGGTGACTTACTAGAATTATTTACAGTTTTTACCATCATTACAGATGTTTTGTTTACAGTGTCGATAGTTGTGATACAGTCCCACCTCTTAAATCCGGAAACCTTGTGACCAAGCCATTGCCAGACAACAGAAAATCCCAGAATATAGAATACATCCCTAAAAAATAAAGCCTGTAGGTAAACATAGTCTTGCAAGCTATTTCCACAAACAAATAGCCTAGTTCCCAACTGAGCATACTACCTGGCTACATTCTGACACTGCTTTATTATTTTTTTACTACTCATATATTTTAACTTCATTATTTTATAACGTTACACAGAATAATTTTCTTTACTGTACTTTATTTAACACATTTAGCCTACATTCCCGAGTTAGCCTAATTGTAAGTCAGCTACAGTACTAAACTTCTCTCAGAATCTGCCCAATATCATCAGTGACTTTCATACCCTAAATTTCGTAACTTCATAATTATCGCTATTAGTTTCTTTGTCATTTATTTTTATTGTAGAGGACAGTGGGATGAAAACCATATAATGGATGAATTTCGGTGATCACTGTGCATTTGCCTGTCGCCGACAAACCGTAAACAAAGCACACCGGTGCCATCTATTGAGGAAAATGAAGACAAAACTATTCGCTAATGAAATAAACATTGTCTAGCATAGATAAAGATTTATGTTTGTGCTTCTTACTTCTAGCATCATATGATCTCATGGGTGGCATATCGACCAGGTAAACACACAGTCACATAAAATAATCAAAACTGTATCACTTATTTCAAGCACAGAGTAAGGATTTCGTGCATGCCAAATATCTCATTGTTTAGATTAAGAGTTTTGACTTGGTGGAGCCTTTTTAGTAGACATTTAAAAATTTTTTTTATTCCTTTAAAGTTAACAAAAACATTTGACTTCACAAGTTTTCATTACTAACAACAATATTCATAAAAACAAAGGAGATATGGCATAATTTTTGCAGTCTTGAAATTGTAAACAATACGTGGCATGCAATGAACTAACAGCAGCTGATTTAAAATCAAGCCGAACCACAGGAGTTCCCGGACCACACTTCAGGGGTAAGCATATCACTGAAAATCTCGGGAGGAATTAATGTTTGTTTTTATGCTCGGCATATAAGATGAACCCCCCTTTTGGGAGAGAGCTTTTAAAATTAAAAGGTCGCCTTATATGCCAGCATATACGGTATCCTGCAATTCCCTACTTATTGTGCTTCTGGGAGTTGAACTTTATTCCTAATTGTAAGCATTACTTAAAATATATTTTGTTCCAGTACATACAAATTTTAAAACTTCAAGTATGCCATTAAGGCAGTAACTAAAATTAGAATATATTATTTTCTGATGCTGTAAGTCTATCAAGGGCCTAGAAATACATAAGACAGTTGTCAAAAACAGTTGATACTCATCATCCCTAAACATACTGAGACCTCAGACTGTATTAAAATACGAACAGGCACAAAATAGTGCACAATACCAGCAATGTTCTACCCTTGCCATTCATGAACACTACTTTATTCAAAAGCATGTCACTAAAACTTAGCACATTTCTTCACCTTCTCCTTAAAATACTCAGGTGGTTTTGAGCAAAGAACAGCTGCAGGAATAAACTCAGTAGACTAAACAGCATTGGCACTGTTGCCCATCTAAACAGTAAGATGAAGCTACCATTGGATCACTAGTCTAACAATCACTTTGTTCTTTCGCATCAAGACAGGGAAATGGTAAGATAGACGTGGAGGCCTCGAGTCACCGCATACAACCCTGCAAACACATGGCCCTAGTTTCTTCAACAATAAATTCTACATATTCTTTACAACTAAAATTATTTTCTTCTTCAGAGATACTAAAACACTAACAGTCGTATTCCAAGGGATTGATGAACTTTTCTATAATTCTGTTAGCTTTGATATATAAAAGTGAAGGAATACTGGCCTTTGTAAGAACTCACTCATCCCTTGATGTACCTCAAACTCTATTACAAATGTTCAAATGCACAGTAATTTTTACATTTTTTCTGATGATGCAGAACATAATAAAAATTTCCTTAAGGGTCAAATTTAAAGTAAAAATTACAGTTAAAAGGCAAATTATGGGTAATTTTTAAAAATTACAATGAATTTTTTACAGTTCAAATAATGCATCAACTCATCAAAATTTGCCTGAAAAGGTTAAATTTAACAAAATACATGGCCTGGCTAAGGTTTAAAACTCCTATTCTAAATTAAAATCTCCAATCTTTACCTGAATAATACATATCGGTGAGCATATCTGCCAACAGTTTGAGGTTAGGGACACAGCCGGTGCATAGAGTGACTAGAAGTTCATATGCTGCTATCACAGTTGGTTGCGTTGAGCATACTGGTATGGCCTACAATGTTTAAGGAAATATACAAGATGAACTTACATAGCAAATCCACAAAGTACACACTCCAAAGAAAATAATATGGAAGTTCTGGTTATGTCCAGCACAATCATACAACTACTAATGTATATGGAAAAAAAATTGAACAAAATTGTTTTTTCAAGTAAAGAATAAATAACGGAAGCAAATTTTTTTTACCTGCTCAGCAGGCACCTCTGCTGCATGCTCTAACTGAAGGTACACCTTAGAAAAGGGGAATATAAAGTCTTCTACTAGTTCCTGAAAATTCAGAGAATTATTTACTTTTACTACAGGATATAGGAAAATCGGACCCATTCTTAATTAAATTACTACAGATTAAATTACGTACACCATTTATTTCAGTGACACAAATGACCTCTTCAAATACTTTCTGTACTGAAGTGAAGGGCAGCACTGATGCCATAAGAACCCATTATCAAGAAAGTGCTTATAGCCTCCTTATTATTTTAAGTAACCTGCTTCAAATTTTTACCACTTATTCTTCAACTAATAATTAAGTTTTTCAATGAGAAAAAGTTAGAAATTTGACTTTTAAGTTAATTTTTTTGCATTTGAAAAAAATCACAATGTCACTTTTCAAAATTACGCCAAAAAAAACTCACTAAAAAATCAGTTTCTCTCTGTGTAAATCAGGGTATACTATATTCTATAAAAGTTTCATCAAATTTGGCTCAGTCTTCTTGGAGTCAAGAATTTATTTTAGAAAAAACTAAGTTTTGAGAAAATGGAAAAAGATAAAAAATTATGATTATTTTGTAATAGCTATCAAACTATTTGAGTTAGAAGACTGATTTTTGTACTGAAACTATTTTTTATATATAAGAAATATAATCAAATGAATAGAACTGATTTCTCTTGATTTTGCATATTACCTAAAATAAAATTTGTACTATTTATGGGAAGCACTGATGTCATATGGATCCATTCTAAAAAGTAAATGACTATCAATGAAGCTTATTTCTTTCTAACTTTTAACAATGACTCTATAAAAAAAGAGTGAATACACAAAAGTCTCATTTCAGTCTTCTTCGAGATTGAAACATTTAGTTTTGGAAACAAAAAACCCTCAAGAAACGGCAAAATAATAACAGTTTTAGAAACGGCAAAATAATAACAGTTTTTAACGCGAAAACAAGAAACTAAGAATATTTTACTTTTGAAAAGTCAATAATTCACTTGGACCTATCCTGAATTATTCATAAAGACATTTTTAAAATCCTTTTTACAACTGTGGTTCACAGTGTCATACAAGCGATGAACAAAATTGTGAAAAAAAAATCTAAATAAAATAGTTTTTTGTATTATTGCTTCAAGACATGTTTATTCAAGATATAAAACAGCTGAATATTATTAACAACTAAATTTTGATAATTCCTTGAAATTCTACAGTCAGTGCGACCCTTAAATTGTTTTAAAAATCTTCAATAATTCAAGAATGGATTGTTTTAAAAATCTTCAATAATTCAAGAATGAATATAATGAAATTAACATTAATTCAAATTCACTGGATTAAACCAAGACATACCTTAATTAGAAAAATTGACTTAGAAGGATCACCACCAATTTCATACTTCTTTTCAGGAGGAAGAAATGCTACAAGTTCCCGTGTTACACACAGATGACCTTCCAGCAGGGTGTCGTCTACAGGTGACTCGGGTCCACCCTGGGCTGACTGTGCTACACTGGTCCTAACTTTTTTCAGCCATTCTATCTCATTCGTTAGTAGGCGATCAACACCTGTCACAGCCACACTTGACACACACGCCCAATTTAACAAACCACACAATAACTGTAAAAAAATTATATCAAAAGAAAAATTAAATTTAATAGCAAAAAACTCTGAAGAAAATTAATTGGTCATTACAAATGACAACATTTTGACTTTAGTTCATTTAGATCTTTTATTGGTCATTCAGATATTATGTGACTCACATATCAAGAAAATACTATTCATATCAAAACATTATTCATGTAAAATCAAAAATAGTATCTTTTATATAAGCCTTTTGTCTGGCATAATACCACATAACCCAAGTTATCAACATAGCAAAAATTCTGTCATCTTGATACCCATAATGATTTTTTGAAGGAATGTTAGTCATGAAACCAACATTTTAAATTAATTTGCAAATAAAGCATGAACAAGGAAGGTTTAAAATTGTAAGTGCCTTCCAGCAGTGAAGTAGTGAATGTTCTAGCCCATACACTAACCAAGTGTTAGTAGTACTAAAAATCTAGTTTCTTATTTATAACTTTCTAATTTGCTAGTATCTTAAAAATTTTCACTGTTAATTTGAATGAGTCAGATATTCAACTAAGGTCAAGTAAGACCATGAACTAACAGCATAATCAGCACAAACCAGCTGAGAAAAATGTGGCTCTATCCTTATACCATCCACCTTGTAAAAATCAAGATAAAATGTGTATAGGATATGCATTTACAGTAAACCCTTACAAAAGCCAGTGTCCAATGACCAATCCAGGTGGAGGACCTACCCATCTTCTCTGGTGGTTTGCTTAATACTGTGCTTCCCTAGTATGAACCTTGGCATGATGTCCACTACACACTGTTCTAACCCTGCTTGAAGATTTCCAGTGTCATATGATGCAAATCCTTCCTAGTTTCTACATGTCCAACACAATGTCCACAATCCTTCCAGTCCAAAATTGAGTGAATGTTTGGGAGGGCTGTGACATCCACATATCAATTGCTAAGGAATCTGAGTTGAAAGTCCAATCTTATTCAATTCTTCCCATAGTTTCAGAATATCTGGAGCAAGTGGGCCAAATTACAGTAACATCAAAATTTGAAATAACCAAGCTCCAACACCTGTCAATTCTTCACATCTAGAATAGGAAATCCTCTTATTTAACTTCGTTCTCCAGAGCTGGAGTTGGAGAGACCTATTCTGAGTTGACTGTGGCACCAGTTTTATCCAGAAACACCAACTGGCCAGTTCCAGACTGTCAAGTATTGGCTGTATGACGAGGACTTGAATAAACCACAAACCATGGCCAATAATCTCCTAATCCCACAGTCTCTATGACAGCCAACTCCCTCTGTTTTAATACTGTGTTGAGTGGCATCAACCTCATAAAATGTGTTAAGTCCAACTACTCCAGTTTACCTGCAAGCCCATTGATTTCCAAAGCTGGAACAATATGGACAAGTTCCCCCACAGTTACAGTTCCACTTGTGTCAGCATCAAATCTGCATGACACTGAAGTTAATCTTAAGCCCATAAAACCAGAATGCTACAGACGGATGAGTTAAGTTGAAGATCTGTAGAGCATTTGCCCAGTGAAAGTACAAACCTCAACATTACACGACTTACCATTTCTGCCAAATTGTAGACACTTACTCTGGGTTGGATACACTGGAATGTGGATATATGCAACCTAAAGGTTCACAGATACCAATTAACTTCAATACTCATCAACCCAAACGTTCATAGATACCAAAAAATCCGCTTTCCTACTCCACTGTCTCAGCCTCGAAGGGGCTGGTCTCCAACCTCAATACCCTTGCCTCCTGTAGCATGTCTCCAATTTCTCATTGCAGGGCCCTCCCTTCAATCATGTCATTTTGGTAGGAAAGGAGCTTGATTGGTTCTGATGAGAGAGGTGGTCTTGTCTGTGCAAAAGGAAGTATGTATTCCCTACCTGAGGGTCCAGACAGTCTACTATACTCCTCCACTCTGAAGTGCTACCATAATCACCAATCACTCCCCCAAAACCCCCTACTTCCACAGCTTCAGAGGGGAAGACACCATACTCTCCCATAGAGCCTCCTCTCTCCCCAGTTCCTGTTGTCTTCTGGGCTGGAGGGGTACTGAGGACTGAAAGGACTGAACTCATCTGCTGATAACGAAGGGATGAAAGTCAAGTGGGAGGTGGATGTCTGCGGCAGGCCAAGTATCTGGTGGACTTCCCTCTAATACCTTCCTTCTGAAACGCTGAGGTTGGGGAATCCTTTTCATCCTCTCTTCTCTTTTCCATTGCCTGCTTCATCCAACCAAAGCCTGTTTTGGAAATTAGCTAACAGTTCATTGAGATCTGTTCCTGGATCAAGGCCAGGAACAGGTCCCTCCTCCTCTTAGTGAAGTTGGCCCACACGTGCCACCTGCTTGACAACATAGGACAGGGCCTTCCCTGAAGGGATCATGAACTCCCTCATGATGGGACGACCCCTTTCATGTCCCTCAGCCAAGCTCCTTGGCACCTACCTAACCATGAGACGGCTTGCGATGATCCTCCGACTACTGCTACCAGGTTCATAATTTCTGCACTGGTAAATCTCAAGCCTTGCTGCTGGAACATTCCAGTGGTGTGTTGCTCAAGAGTTTGCAGCTGGTTATCTAATGTTTTGAAGCATGGTAAAGGCCTCTCCCCAAATCTCTCCCCCAAAATACGTCATCCTGAACCTATTCTTAAAAAATTTTTGCAACATCCCTCTAGGAATGTTAAGAAAATTCTTGATAATCTAGATAGCAGGGGTGGAGGAGATCCTGATGGTTTCTGTCCTTTGTTGCTTACAGTTTAAAATTAGCTAACTGCAGTAGCACTAGTTACATTATGAACCAAACAAAAACTTCTTTCAGTTTTCTTCTGACGATTGAAAAAGAAACCCACAAATTCAATTTGTAACTTGTTTACTTCTAAGTATTTACATTAAGTTTTACTCCACACTCGAGTACTTTCAGGCCCTTCTGTGGCCCATTCTCAAGAGATGTTTGGGATGTTAGCCTGGGTCAAGGCCCAGCAGTCTTGACCCAGGCTAACATCCCAAACATCTCTTGAGAATGGGCCACAGAAGGGCCTGAAAGTACTCGAGTGTGGAGTAAAACTTAATGTAAATACTTAGAAGTAAACAAGTTACAAATTGAATTTGTGGGTTTCTTTTTCAAACTAGTTACATTGTCAGTTTAGGTATTACCCCGCCCACTTATGGGGTAAGTGGGCAAGATAGGGACACCTTCAGCAAGTTGTCAATTATTTCCACCCATACCCATATGCAGGGAGGAGGGAAGGCTCGGATTCATAATTATTTGGTAAGTACTTATAAAACATTTTATCACAATGTCATTTTCATATATATATAACTTAACAATTAATTATATTGTTAAATCACAAATTGAAACTGAGGTGGGATATGGATATTTCTAACCCCAACATTACAGATAATAATGAAAAGTAGTAGTATGCAAAGTATAAGCACTGCAGTAGTGCTTGGTGTTTCTTACCTGATAAGAGAGCTGCTCCAGGTAGATCGTGCCTGTGGTCGGCGGTCATTTTACCCATGTAGGGAGGGTGTGGCTAGTTGGCCAGACTCGTCTCTACTAAAGTGGAACTTTGTAACAAGGGGTGAACCACGTGATTACAAAGTATACAAAGAAAGTCAGTTGCCCCCTGCCCTGGGCATATAGCTGACTAACAAGGACCAGACAAAAGAATATAAACACATACACCGTAAACTAAAAACATAACGCTATCCAACCATAAAAAAAGACTGGAGGTCACTCCAAACACCAAGTGCCAGCAGGCTTCCCTTGGACTCAATACCTGAAGTCAAGGCGAAAAGACAGGTAGGAAGAAATGCTTCTCATGCTTCCTCCCCCAACACCTTCCTGGTTACTGATAATGGTCCTAAAGCTCTACTATTTTCAAAAATCACTTCCACATCTTCAAGTAATGATTGTGAAGACTGATCTACACTTCCAGTATGTACCCTGTAAAGTGGAGGAAATAAGACACATTGTGGCTAAAGGATAACAATGTGGCTACCAGCCTGATTTCATGAGCTTTGGCTCTCGCTAACTTTAAGTCCTCCTCGCCAACTTGAGCTTTTCTAATCAGGTCCTTTGGAAAAAATGCAAGACCATTCCTAGACATAATACAAGACAGATTCTTGAACAAGCACCAAAAGTTATTCGAGGTGCCTCAAATCTTCTCTGTTCTATTCAGATAATGTTGTAGAGCCCTTAGTGGGCAGAGTCCCTCTCCTCTTCCTCTGGGCCTAATATATCAACAAGACTTCTTATTGTAAATGAAAGGGGCCAGGGTTTATTAGGGTCCTCATTCTTGGCCAAGAAATCCTAAGTCTGGAAGCGCACTGTCTCCCCTTGTGCAAAGCCAACTCTTTTGTCGAAGGCATGCAACTCGCTCACTCTCTTGACTGTGGATAAGCTACCAGAAAGAGAGTTTTCCTAGTAAAGTCACTTAGTGATGTGGACTGAAGAGGTTCGAACTTGGGACTCGCCAGCCATTTGAGGACCTCATCTAAATTCCACAAGACTGCTCCTGCACCTTAATGCTTGCCGTGTCAAATGACCTAATGAGATCTGAGAGGTCTTGGTCATTCCGAAATGTCCACTCCTCTATGACGAAACACCAAGCTTAACATTGCTCTATATCCTCTTATAGTTCCATAAGTATAGTAGGTAGTCTGCAATTTTTGTTAAAGATGTTGAAAAGGAAGAACCTTCATGTCTTTACACTAATCTCTAAAGACTGTTCACTTGGCCTGATAGACTTTGTCCTTAGATGCTCTTCAGCACTTTGCGATAGCCTCCTCAGCTGCTCTTAAAAAGCCCTTCTGTCAAGAGGAGTTTCCTGAGTCTGTAACCTGTCAGGGCCAGAGTGGACAGTCCTAGGTGGAAGCGGAGGAAATGTGGTAGTTTGAGCAGGTTTGCTCTTTGTGGAAGAATCTTATCATTGTTGTCCTGTTGCTGTCTACCCACAAAAGGAGAATTTTTGCTCCTTCATAAAGGGAGAACAAATGAGTGACCCCGCCCATTTCTTTACGTACGACAGGGCTGCTGTATTGTCAGAGTGGACTATTACCACTTGGTTGAAGACTTGTTGCAAAATGCTGTAGTCCTAAATGAATGGCTGTCATTTCTCTCAGATTAATGAATGGCTGTCACTTCTCTCAGATTATGTGCAAATGTTTCTGCTCTTCAGACCTAAGTCCTAAAACTTCCCATCGCCTAGAAGGGCTGCCCAGCCTAATTCAGGTGCATCTACAAAAAAAGTGTAGGTTGGGGCTTGGAGGTGACACAGAGTTTCCCCTGAGAAAGTCTGTCTTCTGATCCTCCTTTATCTCCGCCAAGATAGGGAAGACAAATGTGTCTGGCTGAGTCTTCCTGTCCCAGCTGGCTCATTAGTAAAATTGCAGTTCTCATATGGAGCCTGCCCAGGTTTGTAAACAAACTGCTCCATCGAAGCCAATGTCACGAGCAGACTCGTCCAGTGATTCGCTGCGCATGACTTCCGAACCAGGAACTCTCCTACTTTCTCCATGCAAGCATGAATCCGATTCAGGGATAGAGAAACCTGAACACACTTGAGTTTATCACTAATCCCAAATGCAGAATCGTCTGAGTAGGAACGATCTGGGACTTTGGAAAGTTGACGAGAATGCCCAATTCCTATGCCAACTTAATTGTCTGTGTGATGTCCTCCATTCACTTGTTTCAACTGAGAGTGGAATAAGCCCGCATTCCAGATAAAGGGTTGTCCTTATCGCCTTCAGTGTAACCATCTGGCTAGTGGAGCAAGGAATCTTGTGAATACTTCCATAGCAGTCAACAGGCCAAAGCATAGTGCCTTGGACTAGTATACTACTCTGTTGTGAAACACAAATCAAAGGTACTTCCTGGAATTTTGATGTACTGGAATGTGAAAGTAGGAATCCTACATATCTATGGATGCCACCCAGTCATTCTTCTGAATGGATGACATGACATAATGGGCTGTCTCCATCCTGAACTTTGTCTTTTCTATGGAAAAATTCAGGGTGCTCACATCCAATATCGGCCTCCATCCTCCCGATGACTTGGGTACCATAGACAGCTGTAATTATGATTTAATAAAATAAAATATAATAAAATTTGCATGTTTTTATGAGTACAGTAGAGATCCGGACCTCGATCATATTAAAACTCGAAATAATTGTATTTCAACGGAAAATTTTGAGTAAATGTTGCATCTGAGCTCGCCCAAAAATCCGGAAACCAACCCAAGGAATCATATGATTTTTGTAAACAAAAGTGGTTCAGTCAGTCGCTGCTAATAGGTGTTGTTCCCATGCTCATTTGTTGAGGAAAAGGGTAAGAACCACAATTGAACTGAAGATTATTGAAAATCATAATGTAAGAGGCATTCTGTGACAACCTTAAAATGCGGTGAGATTTTTAATGTTAGGCTAACCGTTGAAGTGTTGATAGTTGTATCCATAGTAGGCTACAGTGACAACTATCACAAACTACCGATACTGTAAACAATACACTTGTAACCTAATAATGGTAAAATCTGTATGTTATTCAAGTGAATCACTAGTGATACAACTTTTGATACTGTAAACGAAACAACTAATTACAACAATTAAAGTGGATAACTACCATAATTAGACGTTAGGATGAGCGAGTTCTCATTTTGTTACAAGAGTAGGATCTCTATCCGTAATTCAAAAACCGAAAAGGTCTATAAGTCTAAACATAAATATTTTCTGGAGAAAATAATAATTTAAAAAAGTTAAAACGTATTTTACCAAATATAAGCATTGTCATCGTATATAATTTGCATTTGATATTGTTTGCATTCTCAAAATCTCGGCTGATTGAGCTATCGATATCTTCATTGCCATTACACTTGGCTGGTGGAAGATATGTAATTTAAATACTTTCTTGTAAATTAACAAAGTTGGGTTTAAAAGTGACAATACTTGATTGTATAAGCATTGTGTGATTTCGCTAGTTTTAAACATCAATTTCACCTGAGCTTTTATTTTCTCTTCCTTTCATAGTGACGGCAAATGACGTTGGCAATCAGCCATTTCTCGATTTTGTTGCCTGGGTTAGGTTGTTACACCTACACATATTCATGAGCAAAAGTCGTTATTTGTGTACTGAGGATAAAGTTCATTTTAATAAAACTTGTTTTACTGTATTTAATCATATTGCACGTATTATTACAATATTATCAAATTATGAGCAGAGCGATCCGACGTGCATTCTGGTTTTGTTTACATTCTTAAAATACCAGCTGTTTTCATTTTACCGATATGATCACTGTCTTAATTTACGAAAGAAAGCTGGGTTTAAGAATCGCAGCTACATTATTTATAAATGTAGTATATTAAATATGTACAGTGCTACATGTGTTTATTTCTTTTTTCAGGCAATGCTTTTGCCTGCCAACACATATTAGAGTCTGAGAGTCTGCTCATTAGTCATTATTCGTAATTTCCAGTAGTGCCTGACTTACAATGCTCGTAATTCGTAGTTCCCAGTCGTGCTTGACTTCAAGCTTTGTTGTTTCCTAAGGGGCAATATTTTTTTGGTGGTATTTTATAATCAAATTAAAGGGTTTTGTGATATCGACAGCTCCCCAGTTATCCTTAATATTGGTATTCTTTCCAATTTTAAAGGCATATATTTATGAGGATCTACTTTCAATGAGTATTACTCTGCCAATAATGATGTCTGATGTCACACTATAAAGCATACAGTGGCTATGAAAAGTGCCCGTATTTTACTCTATTTTACAAGGATAATTTGAGAGAGAAAAATGTTACTATGATAACACATATTGAAAGATATTTTCTAGTGATTTTGTATACAGTATCCAGTAGACCATGATTTGTTTACATCTGATTATGTCTGCTCATGATCACAAGCTAGCGACGCAACTTAGGGAATTATTCCAAAGTTCATGATAACCTGACATAATTTGGCTTATTTTTAGCATTTTATTATAACCTGACATAATTCAGCTTATTTTTAGCATTTTATGAATGTGCTGAGAATTAGGCTTGATATTCAATGTTTTTCTAATTAGCAACAATAATTATGGCTACCCCTTACAGTACATATTACACCTAGCCAGCCTATGGCGTTCAGTCAACCACCTATTATGGCCAAATTGGGTGTACGAAGGGCAGTTATTTTACAAGAGTATATATTTAAAAATGAAAAAAAGTGCATTGAATGGTATGTTATTTAACAGTGAACTTATTTAATTGTAATTTATGTGTATTTATGGGTAATGTTTCCTATGGGAAAAATTCATTCAGATCTTGACGAAATCGCATCTCGTCGCTTCTTCTGGAACGAATTAACATCGAGGTCCAGGGCTCTACTGTACCTTGGTAAACAGGTCCTGCACAGAGTTGCAAATATTCACTTTCAACTTCCAGTGGAAGATACAGAAAATAAAAATACATTTTATTTTGCATATCTTCCTCTTTCCACTGATGTGTTTTTTTCTTAAAAGTGACCAACCTTAAAGTTTACCAGGTCTGAAGATTTGGTGTGCTCAATACTGGGAGTCCCCGGTTATCAGCACACTGTTAATGGTGATCCGGTTTTATGGTGCTTCTCTAGTGCCATAAAATCTGTGATTTAAGGTACCATAACATACCAAATAGGTGCGATTAACCCTTAAGCGCCGAGAGACTATTTACAAAAGTGTCTGTTGTATGCTGGCGGTGTTCGGGAGTTAGCGCCGAAGCGGAAAAAAAAAAAGTTTTGTTTAAAAAAATCACAGCACGCTTAGTTTTTAAGATTAAAGAGTTCATTTTTGGCTCCTCTTTTTTTTGTCATTGCCTAAAGTTTAGTGTACAACCATTAGAAATGAAAAAAATATCATTATCATATATAAATATTGAAATATATAACAGCGCGAAAAAATTTCATATACTATGTATAATTGTATACAAATCTCTCTGTGAGCAAAACGGTTAAAGATAGCGAGTTATTTTTTTCCGTTGTACTATTTTACACAAAATTTCAATGATTTTGGTATAAAAACAAATTGTAAAACGATCAAAGCAACAAATTGTAAAATGATCAAAGCAACAGAGAGAAAATATCACAATATGATGCATGAATTCATAACGCGTGGATGTAAAAAAAAGTTTTTCAAAAATTCACCATAAATCGAAATAGTGCTAGAGACTACCCGTTTGTTGCAAAATGAAGCTAATTAATTGAATATTACTAGAATGTAAGTGTTTTAGCTTACAATTACAGTTTTCGACCATTTTGGTCGAGTTAAAAGTTGACCAAAGGTAGAATTTTTTCTATTTATCGTGATTTATATGAAAATATTTCAAAATGATAAAAGCTATAACCATAAGTTATTTTTTGTTGCATTTTACATGAAATTGCGCACATTTTCATGTATAACACTTTATGTAATGCCTAATAGAAAATGGTGGGAAGTTACAACAAGGTGACTAAAGAAATTCTGAGATTTTTAGCTGAGTTACCGTGCATGGAGTTAAGGAAAAATGATATTGTTATGATACAATAAAGTTTGTTCATACTTACCTGGCAGATATATATATATAGCTGTATTCTCCGAAGTCTGACAGAATTTCAAAACTTACGACACACGCAGTGGTCGGCCAGGTGGTTAGTACCCATTCCCGCCGCTGGGAGGCAGGTATCAGGAACCATTCCCATTTTCTATTCAGATTTTCTAGTGCCACTGTCCCCTGAGGGGAGGTGGGTGGGTACTTGATTATATATATCTGCCAGGTAAGTATGAACAAACTTTATTGTATCATAACAATATCATTTTGTTCATGAAACTTACCTGTCAGATATATATATAGCTGAATCCCACCTTTGGAGGTGGGAAAGGACAGAATAGAATGATTTAGGAAACACATTGCATGCAGATGATTGACATCTTGGTTCCATACCTGTTAGCATAGCTGACTTCGTGATTACTGTCACCCAAGTCGGCTTTTGCTTTACTAGTCACCAGCAAGGTAGTGACCTGTATAGCTGGTGAGTTCTAGATGATCTGTCAACAGGAGCGTGACCACAATGTGACTAGACCATATTGACCATACCATGAGGGCTAAGAAGTAATATATATCACCACCTGACCAACCTAGCCAAAGTTAAGGATGTTTAACTAAGGCTTAAGAATTGAGAAGTCTGCCACTGGCGGCCGACCCAACAACTATAATTAACAGCTCTTCCTAACCATTTTCTATAGGATAGGATGAGTGGTACTTCTTGCCCCCAAGATTGTGTCTGCGGACACGTATGGCCCTAACGAGCAGCAGATCTCATATGCCGTCTTCACATCCCTCAGGTATTGTGAAGCGAACAAAGAGTTGCTTCGCTAAAACGTGGCACTCAGGATGTTACTGAGTGCCATGCTCTTTAGAAATGCCTCCGAGGCCGCGCCCTCACCTCGTGAGCATTTACTTTAAAGTTTCAAATCCTTGTCCAAACAGCGTCATGCCGAGCGTCTTGACGAGCGTCCAGAAAAGCGTCATGCTGAGCGTCCTACCGAGCGTCCAGAAAAGCATCACGCTGGGCGTCCTGCCGAGCGTCCAGACGAGTGTCCAGCACAGCGTCACGCCTGGCGTCTTGACGAGCGTCCAGAGAAGCGTCACGCTGAGCGTCCAGACGAGCGTCCAGCAAAGCATCACGCCTGGCGTCTAGACGAGCATCCAGAGAAGCGTCACGCTGAGCGTCCAGACGAGCGTCCAGCCAAGCGTCACGCCTGACGTTGTCCAAACATGATGAATGAGCCTCTTTGAAAAGCTCTTTAAAAAGAACGCCAGGCCTTCTTTGACATGGGCAAGTCTGGCCTTTTTACGGAACACCGCAGATTGTCCCAAGGACCTCGACTTTCCTTAGTTTTATCTAGGTAAAACTTGAGAGCCCTGAAAGGGCACAGGACTCTCTGGATCTTGCCCAATAATTTGTGCCATCCCCTTGATCTCCAAGCTTCTGGGCCAAGGGTTAGACGGGTTTCCATTCTTAGTCAAGAATGAAGGGCTTAGAGAACACACCGCATTATGTCCTCTAAAGCCAATACGTCCGCTGATGGCTTAAACCTCACTAACCCTCTTTGCCGTAGCTATAGCAGTTAGAAATAATAATAAGCCTTTCTGGTCACGTGCTTTAAGTTCGCAGAAAGGAGAGGTTCGAAAGGCTTCGACATCAGGAACTTCCAGACTACGTCTAAGTCCCATGTCGGAAGCTTCGAAGTATACAGTTTCGAGATTTCAACATACCTCAAAAATCATGAAGGGCTTTGCCGTTCGACAGATCCAAATCTCTGAGTCTAAAGGTCGTCGACAACATACTTCTGTATCCTTTAATAGACGGGAGTGCCAGCTTATCCACATTCCTCAGACGGAAAGGGAAGACGGCAATCTAATTCACAGAGGCCGAGGTGGAGGAAAAGGCATTCTTCCTGCACCATCTGCAAAAACGGCCCACTCCGGTTGGTACACTGCAAGATAGGAAGGTCTTCTTTGCCTTGGCAATAGCACTTGCCACTAGTCTTGAAAAGCCTCTCGCTCAGATCAACTTCGCTATAGTCTGAATGGAGTCAGACTCGGAGCGGAGAGGTTTTATGGTACCTCTCGAAGTGGGGCTGTTAGAGTAGAGCGACTCTCTCGGGAAGGGTCCTTGGAAAGTGCGCCAGAAAGGACGTAACCTCTGTGAATCCAGTCTCTCGAAGGCCAACATGGAGTGATCAGCGTCATGCTCGCTCCCTCTGACGCCAGAAATTATTACTTCTCCTAAGAGTTTGAATAGGGGAAAGAGACTAAACACTCATCCCCGTTCAAAAAACCCCAGTCTTCAAGTATCATAAGGTAACCAAAAAAAAAATCTTTAGGGTAGGTGGAGGGTAACCTCAAATGTGTGGGTCACAAGCGATATCTTCGTCCAGTATCTAACCGTGGTCATTGGTCCTACCATCAAGAATTATCTCACCACAAATAACTTAACCCTGAAAGCCCTTTTCATCCTCAACAATGCTCCTGTGCCCACCAACCCTCACAGAAAGCATCTATGAGGAATTAAAGTTTATCGAGGTCCTCTTCCTTACACACACCACCACCCATATCCTGCAACCCATGGACCAGCAGGCGATTTCAAATTTTGACAAGCTCTTCACCAAGCACCTGTTCAAGCGCTGCTTCAAGGTTATGGAGGCCACAAACCTCACCCTTCAAGAGATCTGGAAAAAAATTACTGACATGGCCAGGCAGGGTGTTAAAAGGACCTTAAACTCTGCATGGAAGAAGCTGTGGCTTGAGATTGTGTCCAAATTGGACTTCAAAGGATTCAAATTTGTGCCCCTTGGAAAGTCCATATGCCTGGAAGCATATGAAGATGTTGACAAACTCACTGAGGAAAACAACAAGGAACTGACAACAGAGGAATTAAGTGGCCTTCAGCAGCAGCAGTGTACAGACTTTGATGGTTTTGGAGATTAAGGTAGAGTTGGAAATGTGATAGAAAATTTTAGTGTTTATTGAAAAGCAACACCCTGAAAAAGTTGCAACAGGTCGTGCATTGGAGCTGTTTAACAACACTTGCCTAGTTAACGTTCAACAAATTTTGAAAGACAGGAAGAAACAAACCTCTTGGAAAAGGTTTTTAGTGAAATGCCCTGTATGTGAACATGAGGAAAGCGAGGCAAAAAAGGCAAATGTCAGTGAAGAAATTTATTAAAAATAAAAAGAGTAGCAATTAAGGTTAGCAACAGTCAACTCCTCCTCATGTGGATTTGCGGACTCATGTTTTCACGGATTTCTCTCTGGAACATATACCTCCATTACACGCAGGAAATTCGCCTATTCGCATAATTTTTCTATGAGAAATATCCACAAATTCCCACGAATATGGGGGAACACTATAAAATGAATCATAGTAAGTTAAATATAGCTATGTGGCACTGTGTGTATAACGAGTAAGTTAAGTTAGTGATAGAGGATGATGTGAAAAAACCTCCCCTGCCTATCTCCTGCTAGCATCTTCATGTGATCTTCAAGGTAAAGCCCACTTAATAAAAAAGTTTATTCATATTTACTTTTATGTATTTTTTCATAAATTTGTCATTTATAAAGTAAACTTTATTTAAAAACATGTAACAACAAAAATTGGTGTTTTTCGGGGGTTGGAATGGATTAATGGCTTTTAAATTAATTTTAATGGGAAAATTTTATTTGATCTATGAGCAAACTGATTTACAAGATCGGTCACAGAATTAATTAAACTTGTATATCAAGGTAGCACTGTATATTTACAGCTGTGATAAAATCAATGCAACCTGTTTTAGGCCATCTGTCCTTCCTTTAGTAGAATACTGTTCTCCGGTTTGGATATCTGTTTCTGCCAAAAAATTTATTGCTTTTACATAAAGTGATTCACGGTGGTAGGTTTCCGTTTCCTCGGACCATCGCCGACAGTCTCGTTCGTCAATTTTTTATGAGTTGTATTTTACCGGAGATCTTTCATATTCACAACTGATCCCCGATCCACTTTTGCTGGGAGCAACCAAATTTACTAAACAGCAGTACCGCAGCACCAATTGTGGTAAATATGCCTCACTGTAGAACTTCTCACTTTCAGAGGTCCTTTACTCCTCACATCGTTGGAATGTGGAGTAGTCTTCCCAAAGATGTTGTGCAACTGCAACTTCAGTTCAAGCAAAGAGGCTTTGTATTACTGCCCCAATACTATTCTCTTGTAGTATTTAAACAATTTCCATCTATAACTTATAATTAATTTTTCTTTTTTTAATAAGAGAATTTTTTTTCTGTATATTGCTTCATCTCCTCTTACTTTTTCTTAATGAACACCATAATTCTGGAAGCTTGAATTTCAAGTGAATGGTCTACCCCCCCCCCCCCCCCCCCCCCCCCCCCAACCAAAACCCCTTTAAAACTAACACAGGACCTTACAGGAAGAGCACTACAGGCTGGCCACAAACTGTGGGCTACACTCAAAGCAACGGGGAAAACACCTACAACACTTGAGTATCATGTTACCACTTGCAACGCGCATAATGGGGGTGCCAAGTGATTCGTGCTCTTCTGCACAGGGATGATATAATTTCTCCTCCACCAAAAAAAAGGGTAACACACTAAGAATAAAAACACAGGACAGCACTGCTCTGTACATTGGTGCTGAAGAGGTAGATGTAATTTTCCACGACAATAACGAAATACACCGGTGCAAACACCCTACAGACACAAGAAAAATGTGCCACATAAAAACAGGAGAAGACTCAGAGAGCTTGTGAAGGCGGACAAGGCTGCGGGCACAGTGGTGGAGTTAGGCTGTCTCTGGTCACATGTAAACTGTAAGCACTTGCACTAGTACTCCATTTATGAAAGGATATGTTAGTATTCACACAGGCACAAGCTGTTATTTTGTTAGTTTCAGACGTTTTCACCTGTCCAAAACATTCAGCAGCCTGCACTTTGTTTATTCAGCTGCACTTACAACTTGCAGCTTTAGCAATATATACTTTCTAACACCCTACTTCTTCATTGCTCATTACATGGGAAGCGAATATAATTTAATTTTAACTTTACTTATGGAAGTCACCAAAAGGAGTAGCAAGTTTTTGACAAGACAACAACTGTAATACTACTCCAAATAAACGTGCATTGGTTAGAGTATCTAACACTGGCAAACAAATTGTATCACGATTCAGTTCTGTCAATACACTGGACCCTCAGTACTCATGAGGATTGCGTTCCATACTCCCAGCAAATAACTGGAATCCCCGAATGCTTAGAACCCCTATAAAAATGCTAAGAACTGCAAGAAAACAGTACAACAATGAATGGGTATTTCTCATAGAAAAATACCGCAACTAAAGGTGGTCTCAACACTAGGCCTTTTTTTCCTCCAGCTTCGAGCCTTTAGCTTCCCAACAGAACGGGAAGCAGCCAGCATGAACCGCGAGCTACAGCGTAGTGTAACCAAACAAGATGGCTGCTGCTGATAGGACGCACTCTCAGACCTTTGGCTTCTCTTCTCCTGAGCCCCTCTCGAACCCACAAACTTTTTTTGTTACTCTTGCATTCACGTTAGTTTCCGAGAAATACACCACTGCAGCACATCTTGCAACAGTCTGACAATTTCTGGGGGCCATGATGATATCAGCTGATCAGTTTTGTTTACTTTTTCCTACGGCTCCTCGAAACCATGAGTTCCTAGTGTGACGATACAAAACTTTTGCTCACAAGCATCGGCTGGATGCTGGCCAAAACCGCAAGCAAGAAATGACTAGTGTCATACCAGCTTAAGTGAGTCTGCAAATCTTGAGAACACGAATGTGGAGGGGTCCACTGTACACTTCCTACTATCTACGACCGTGTTTTACCGAGTGGAGATCACTGAAATAGTGTGTGTTGGTTGCAGTAAAAAAAAAAAAAAAAAGTAATGAATTATAATATGAGACATTAAGTTGGTACGACTAGTTAGAGGTATGAGAGTTTGCATTTAGCCAGTCTGTGTATTTGTTTCTACCTATGTATGCAAAAGCATCACATTATGAAAAAAATGCAGGAGTGAGAGAGAGAAATGCATAGTAAGTGCATAGTTTACCTTACTGCCATGCATATGTGCACTACATGTACACATACACAAACTGAAAAATGTAAGCACATCACACTATATTACTGTATCAGCTACAATACCTGAATGTCAATAACATTAATGAGAGAGAGAGAGAGAGAGAGAGAGAGAGAGAGAGAGAGAGAGAGAGAGAGAGAGAGAAGAGAGAGAGAGATAGAGAGAGAGAGAGGAGAGAGAGAGAGAGAGAGAGAGAGAGAGAGAGAGAGAGAATTTTGTAATTTCAAAATAAATATATATTGAATTATACATGATTTTCATGTATCTTCTAAGCATAAAAAGGAAGTATTTAGAACTATGCAATCGGCTATGTTTGTGTAAAGTTGTTGTTAGTGTAAAGTTACAGTCCAGTACTATATTGTATGTATTTTTATGGAAATTAATTTTTCAGATAAGCATATGATCTAATAAGGAAACAAACATATTAAGAAAATAACTATCAAAATACCAGTTAGGATAGTTTATTTTTTTATAATGGAATTGCTGTTCACTAGTAGCCAAGTGTGTGGCTTAAGGGTACTAGATTGTGTTTGTTATTTACCAGTCTTTGTTCCATAGCAGATTTTGTTACTTACCAGGAGAGGTAGCCCCCCCCAAACTGTCTGTTAAGTTGAATTTCAATGTATATAAATAAATTCAGACAATACATACCTGGAAATATTCCTTAGAGTAATCATTGTTTAGTCCATTTAGAACATTAAAAAGCATCACAATGAAGACAACGAGGGTATGTGGAGAATTCGAGCATTTGGTGGCCATGAGTAAAAGCTGCTCCATAGCGCACTGGCGAATACTGCGCTCCCCACCCACCAGCACCAAACCCATTACCAATTTATGAAACTGGGTATCCTTAGTTAGGGTTTCTAATGCAGGAGGATACAATGCTAAGACCACTGATAAAGTCTCCAATCCTTCACGGCAAACTGAAAATTAAAAAATTCAAATATTAATCAAATTAACTATACTTTTTGGTACCTTGGACTCAAAAGCTAACATACACTTAATATCTTGAACTATCATCTGCAATATAAAAAGGCTCCTAAAAATAACACTATCCCAAAAATTCTAAACAGAAAATACCAAAGGTACATATGTTACATTTAAAAAAAATTCACATAATACCTACAACAAACAACGATTAAAAAATTTATTCGGTAAAAATATGAAAAGGAAGACCTAAAGGAACCAACTGCGGTTCATTTCTTGGGCAAGTCGCATGACATTCATTTACAATATTATAGGAAAGGCGTAATACCTACTGAGCACCTCGCACATCATATTTAAAAGCAGTATCATATGCTCTAATGCATCATTTATTGTCTCAAAGTTTTTTTTTCTATCTTAATCCTCTTATGCCGATTGGACGTATTAAACGTCGAGATAAAATGTCTTCCGGGTGCCAATTGGACGTATTATACGTCGACATAAAGTTTTTTTTTTAAATTCGCGGAAAAATACTTATAGGCCTACCAGCCGAAAACTTTTGAATCACGCGCCTTGAGGGATGCTGGGAGTTCACGGTTCAAGCTGCTGTTTTGTTTAGAAGCGTGACCCAAGTGCGCATGCGCAAAGTGCCTCCTTCTCGCATCAGCGACGCGTCGTCCGAGAGCGATCTTTTGACGCAATCATGTTTTTCCGAACTTGTGCGAGACTTTGAGTATTTGTGTTGCTACAGGACGTTCATAGAGATGTCTCAACGACGTATGGAACGCGAAAGGCGCGTTTCACCCATCGGAAGGGATCGTGTGAGGCGTATTCTGGACTTGGATGCTGGCGAAGGACCAAGCACCCAAGATGACCTGGCGCCTCAACGCCGTTCTGTGCGGCCAGATGTGGATGAAAGTGGTTTAGGATCACGACGTGTGTCTCATATGCCTTTAGTAACCCCTAGGAAGCATCGGGGTGTCCTTAGGGGCACTCGTAGGAATTTCGGAGGCCTTCAACCAAGGGACATAGACGAGTACTTATCGGAGCTCGATCGGGAGTATGTTGCAAGTCCTCATTTTGATGGCGGTTGGTCATCCAGTGATGAGGACATCCCTCCCGATGTCAGTGACGATGAATATTTGGCCCCAATGTCTGTTTGAGGCTCACATCCCGAAAGTGAGCTTAAATTTAGTGGTTTTAGTGCATATGAGGGGGAATCTGAGGAGGGGGAGGATGAGGATACGTATGGGGTCTAGTTTTAAAGCGGATGATGATACAGAAAGCGAAGGCCTAAGTTAGGGAGATGGGCCAGTGGGGGGGTTTCGTGTGCGAAATCGTGCACGCGCACGGGCACGGGCACGTAGAAGGTCGGATCGTTGAGCCAGCCAAGGTGAAGGTCGGATCGTTGCGCCACCCAAGGTGAAGGTCGGTCGTCTGAGAGCGACGAGGGGTGGACGGAGGACCCCACCCCACATAACATGCACCCATTCACGGCAAACCCTGGGCTCACCGTACCGGTTCCTCTCATGGGGTTCATCCAGCTGTCCTTACGCTGGAATTGCTGGAGTACCTGGTAGCAGAGACGGCGGACTATGCTCGGTACTGCCATGATGAACTGCGCACGACATTATCGTATCGCTGGCGGGGCTGCAACTTCATTGACATGGCGCATTTTGTGGGGCTCCACATTTTCTTTGGATTGATGCCTGCTGCCGACGTCAGGCAATATTGGAGACGTAATTTTTTTTTAGGTACGGCCAATGTGCCCAGCGTTATGCCCTGTGATACCTTCCTGGCGTTGGACAGATATTTCAACGCCTTCAACCGAAGAGCCATACCCCGGAATAACTCCGATCGCCTCATCTTAGTGCGCCCAGTGTTGGAATACATTCGTGAACGTTGTAAAAATCTCGTGGTTCCTGCAAAGAACCTTTCTTTGGATGAGGGGATGATGCCTTACAAAGGACGTCTTAGCATAAAAGTCTATAACCCCAAGAAGCCGAAGAAATATGGAGTAAAATTTTTTTTTATTACAGAGTCCAACACTGGATACGTCGTGGACTTCTTAAGTGTATTCTGGGGTCTTCCCACGGAGCGTGAAACTGTGTTCAGGCTTGTGGATCGTTTCTGTAACCAGGGATACCACCTTTTATGGATATTATTACAACTCGGTATCCCTGGCCCTGGAACTGTATGAAGCAGGTGTTCACGTCAGTGGTACCCTTTGGTTGGTGCGTGGGGCCCCGAATGTCCTCAAGAGGTTCGCTAGCCATCCACAACATCTGGCAAGGCGAAAGACACAGTGGCGGCAGAAGGGAGCTGTCTTCGTCATCTGTTGGAAGGGTGTCTGACTCGTCCCCATGATTACGAGGAG
The DNA here is from genome assembly GCF_015104395.2 of Macrobrachium nipponense. Classification (NCBI taxonomy): domain Eukaryota; kingdom Metazoa; phylum Arthropoda; class Malacostraca; order Decapoda; family Palaemonidae; genus Macrobrachium; species Macrobrachium nipponense. Next base: position 41,847,985 of record NC_087213.1, read on the forward strand.
CCATGAACCTGTCCAAGAGGAAGTCGCACAGCGGAAGAAGACACGTCGACAGGGCCGAGTTGTGTATGGTGTATGAGGAGTTTCGTGCAGACCGCCCTACCGTCATTGGGCACTACAATAGGCACATGGGAGGAGTTGATCTCTTAGATCAACTCATCCAGTATTATCCCTTCGCCAGAAGAACCAGGAGGTGGACCCAGAAGCTCCTCAAGTACATTCTTCAGTTGGCCCTCCAAAATGCCTACATACTCTACTGTGGGTACTACGGTCCCGGTCTCCGGAGGATGACCCACTTGCAGTTCCTCGAGGCAGCCAGGGATGCCCTCATCCACTTTAATCCCGATGAGTGGCCTTCCATGTCTGCCCCCCTGCCCCGAGCTGCAGATCTGCCCCTAGAGGAAAGGGCAGACCTTAGGAGGGCCAACTTTGGTCATCCTGCTCCTGCCGACGCCCCTGCTGCTGGCCCCGCCCGCACCGGTTCTTGTCAGGTAGTGGACACTGTGTGTCAGCTGCAGCCAGGGGATCACAAACTGGAGCTCCTACAAGGGCGCAGGCAGAAACGGTGCCGGGTGTGCCATATGAATGGCAGAAGGAGATACACCTGGTTCTTCTGTCGCACCTGCAAAATAGCTCTTTGCAAGTTCGGGGAGTGTGACCACAAATACCACACTGCGGTCTTTTATTGGAGTGCGCCTCAGCAACAGACAGCAGAGGGCGCACAGGACAGCGCATCCCTTCGGCAGTAAGGGCGCGCGTCTCCCTCCCCCCCCTGTACCTCGTCTTGTCGAGAGGAAAAAAATGCAAGACTCTTCAATGGAGGAGGGAGAAAACAAGAATAGAACAAAGAGTCAGGCTTACGAGTGAGTATTCTGCATTTATTTCATATTTATTTTTATATTTATTACAAGTTTTTATATATCCGTATCTGTGCATGATATTATATATTTCATTGTATGCAAAAAGAAAAGTGTCACCTGCATTCCTTTTATTTATGTATTCGTACCAGAATCGAAAAATGTATACATACATACATACATACATACATCCATACATAAATACATACATACATACATATATATATATATATATATATATATATATATATATATATATATATATATATATATATATATATATATATATATATATATAATATATATAAAATATATATATATATATATATATACATATATTCAGTCATTTATCTTCATTTTAAAACAAATTGGAAGTCTCTAACAATATTTAGATTTATGGTGAATTTTAGGAAAAAAAAAAAAAAAAAAAAAAAATTTTGAAAGTGTACATCACATTCTCCTAATATTTGTTCCTTTTCATACTAGGCCTTTTAATACAGAATACAACAAAAAATAGTTGAAAGTTGTAGTCTTTCTCATTTTCGAAATATTTGCATATAAATCACGATAAATAGGAAAAAAACTACGTTCGGTCAACTTTTGACTCAACCAAAATTGTCAAAAAACCATCTTTCAAGGACATCCTTCCCCTCTTCAAAACCTGGTACTGACTGGCCTTTGCCTCAATCTCACCCTGATGTCTTCATTTCTAACATAATCATCCCATTTAATGCCAGTATTTCTTCTCAGCAGCTTCATCTCAAAAAGCAATCCAACTTTCTCCTCTGTTCTGGTCAGTGGCCCCAGGTGGACGAGGCCATACATCAGGACTGGTATTACTACTGCATTGAATATTCTCATCTTAGTTCTCAAGCTGATTTCATGCCTCGACCAAATGTTTTTTCTCAGAACCTCAAAAGCTCTTGCTGCTCCTAGTTTTCTTCTTTCGTATATCTTCAATTTATCTTCACTTTAAAACAAATTGGAAGTCTCTAAAACAATATTTAGAATTATGGTGAATTTTGAAAAAAACTTTTTTCTTCCCTACGCGCGCCGATTCTCAGCCTCAAATCTCCGAAATGCGTACGTCGCATTCTCCTAATATTTGTTCCTTTTCATATTAGGCCGTTTATAGAGTTTTATATATGAAAATGTGCGCAATTTCATGCAAAATACAACAAAAAATAGTTGAAGGTTGTAGCTTTTCTCATTTTGGAAATATTTGCATATACAGTACACGCGGAGGAAAGTATGGCCGGGGCACTGAAAAAAATGCATTTTTTGGATTAGGCAATGAAAGAAAAAAAGTATGATTTGGGAACACTTACCCCCTCACTAGTACTTTGTTGTGTTGCCCCGGCGCTTGATGACTTCTCTAAGTCGCCTGGGAACACTTGATGCAAGATTGTTTTGGAGGGTTTTCTTTCTGGCTCCAATGTTTTGTTCTCCCAAACCTCCCTGATGGCCGCTTCAAGCTTTGGGAGAGAAGAGGTATCTCGGGTCTGAAGCCGCCTCTTAATGATGCTCCACACGTTTTCTATGGGGTTCAAATCAGGTGAGGATCCTGGCCAGTCACTAAAAAAGGGCACTTCACAATCCTTCAACCAGTTAACCACTAATTTAGCGGTGTGGCACGGTGCCCCATCCTGCATAAAAAAAACTAAAGTGCCACTCTTTTTTTCAAAAGACCCTCTAAATAGTCTCCCAAAGCTCAAAGTAATTGAAGCGGTTCATATACTCATTCTTGGGAGGAACACTAATTCCCCAACACCACCATACCCAAAAGAAGCCCATACCATGAGGCTAGGAGGTGCTTCACAGTCTTTGTGGTGTACTGAGGGAGGTGGGGATCGGAGCCAGACGGACGGTACACTCTCTTGGCACCACTCCCAGTCACACTAAATGTAGCCTCATCAGTCCATAACACCTGTTCCCACTGAGAAATATCCCACAACAAGTACTTTTTGGCAAAAGCAAGCCTTCGTTGCTTTTGCTGAGCGGTCAGGAGCGGCTTCTTCCTAGCTTTGTAGGATCGCAGCAACAGGTCGTCGTGGATGCGTTCTTGCACCGTCCTCAACGAGACGTTTCCCAGCACACGAGAATTCTTGTCCTTGATTTCACGTGCTGTGAGAGAAGGGTCTTTCTTTAGCTGACGATGGATCAGCCTCAAAGTCGTGGTCTTTATCTTACGAGGCCTCCCAGACCGAGGTTTGGGGGTAGGGAGGTCGTCAGGGTCTCCCTCGTGGTAACGGTTGATCCAGCGATACACAGTTCGCTCAGATAACCTCTTCTGAGCACAAATATCACGCACTGAGATACCTGCCTTATGCAGATCTATGATAGAGGATATCTCCTCTTTACTAACAAACTTCCTGGGCATCAGGAACGACCAGCACAACACAAAAACGAACAATACCGCGAAGCGCAGGGGACAAAAAATGAGGGGGAAAAAAACACTTTCGCCACTTAGGAGAGCACGCGGTCGACTGAGATGTTTGTTATTGTTGTGAACGAGAGTTGCCAATACATACATTATCTCGCAAGCGCCAGCTGAACTTTCCGCTGACTCACACTAGCTTTATGGGGTACTGTCAAAAACCGCGAAAATAATGGCTGGCCGCGTCGAACCAGCTATACTTTCCGCGCGTACTGTAAATCACATTAAATAGGAAAAAACTACATTTGGTCATCTTTGACTCAACCGAAATGGTCGAAAAATGTATTTGTAAGCTAAAAGTCTTACAGTCTAGTAATATCAGTAATTTATCTTCACTTTAAAACATATTGGAAGTGTCTAGAACAATATTTAGATTTATGGTGAATTTTTGAAAAAAACTTTTCTTCCCTCTGCGCGCCGATTCTCGGCCGCAAATCTCCAAAATGCGTATGTTGCATTCCCCTAATATTTGTTCCTTTTCACATTAGGCCTTTTATAGAGTTTCATATATGAAAATGTGGGCAATTTCATGCAGAATACAACAAAAAATAGTTGAGGGTTGTAGCTTTTCTCATTTTCGAAATATTTGCATATAAATCACGGTATACAGGAAAAAACTATGTTAGGTCAACTTTAACTCAACCGAATGGTCGAAAAACGCATTTGTAAGCTATAAATCTTACAGTCTAGTAATATTCAGTCATTTATCTTCACTTTAAAACAAATTGGAAGTCTCTAGAACAATATTTAGATTTACGGTGTATTTTTGGGAAAAAAAAAAAAAAAAAAAAAAAAAAAAAATAAAAAAAAAAAAAAAAAAAAAAAAAAAAAATCTTCCCTCTGCGCACCGATTCTCGGCCGCAAATCTCCGAAATGCGTACGTCGCATTCTCCTAATATTTGTTCCTTTTCATATTAGGCCTTTTATAGTTTCATACATGAAAATGTGCGCAATTTCATGCAAAATACAACAAAAAATAGTTGAAGGTTGTAGCTTTTCTCATTTTCGAAATATTTGCATATAAATCACGATAAATAGAAAAAAAACCACGTTCGGTCAACTTTGACTCTACCGAAATGGTCAAAAAACATAATTGTAAGCTAAAACTCTTATAGTCTAGTAATATTCAGTCATTTATCTTCACTTTAAAACAAATTCGAAGTCTCTAGCACAATATTTTGATTTATGGTGAATTTTTGAAAAAAACATTTTCCTTCCCTCCGCGCGTGGATTCGCGGCCGCAAATATCCAAAATGCGTACGTCGCATTCTCCTAATATTTGCTCCTTTTCATATTAGGCGTTTTATAGAGTTTCACATATGAAAATGTGCGCAATTTCATGCAAAATAAAACAAAAAATATTTGAAGGTTTTAGCTTTTCTCATTTTCGAAATATCTGCATATAAAAAAAATATATAAAAATCTCAACATTCTGTCAACTTTAACTCGCCCAAAATGGTCGAAAACTGCAATTCTAAGTTAAAACTCTTACAGTATCGTAATATTAAATAATTTTTCTTCATTTTGAAACAAATTGGAAGTCTCTAGAAGATTAAGATTTACGGTGAATTTTTGAAAAAAAAAAACATATTTTTAGGTCTGCGCGTTACGAATTCATGCATCATTTTGTGATATTTTTTCTGCGTTGCTTTGATCGCTTTACAATGTGTTATATATCAAAATGATTGCAATTTAGTGTACAATACAGCGAAAAAAAAGTAACTCGTTAGCTTTAACCGTTTTCCGCACAGCGTGATTTGAATACTATTATATATGAATTTTTTTTTTTGCGCAATAATATATCACATTATTTACATATGTTAATGATATTTTTTTTTTCATTTCTTATAGTTGCATACTAAACTTCAGGCTATGACAAAAAAATGAGCCAAAAATGAACTCTTAATCTTGAAAACTAAGCGCGCTGTGATTTTTTGGAAAAAAAATTTTTCCGCTTCCGTGCTCACTCCCAGACAGGCCCGGCATTGGGGAGACAATTTCGATTATACTGCTTCGGCGTAAGAGGGTTAACATGTCTTTCTCATTTTTTGCCACATTCATGAAAAAACTTCAAGCCACTTATAAATCTACAAGAGCTGACTTGGTCAGTAGTCTGGTTAAATTATTAAAGGAGCTTTTGAAGTTTTAAGCAATCAGCTGAGGATTTTCTTTTCCCTGTTACTTGTCATCCTGAAACTATTCTTACGAAATCTGCATTTCACTCTAGGAATGTTAACTAAATTCTTTGACATTGATAGATAATGGTTTCTTCCCTTTGGTTTTTCAAGTTTCTACTGAGATGTTTCCAAAGATTAGTGATTCTATTGATTATTCTCTGTTCATAGTATTATTTGTGGATTAATTGATTTACGTCAGCTAAATTGATGTCACAACATCTAGGTTATTAATGCCATAAAATTAAATAGAAAACCAAAACATACATTATATATATATTATATACATATATATATTATATATATATATATATATAATATATATATATATTATATATATATATATATATATATATATATAAATCATATATATATATTGTGACGTTTATAGATCGTTCCGTCTACCCAGATATTAATTAATTAATTTGATTTGGAAAACGGCAGCCATTTCTTCCAAATATCAGCTGATTTTTAGTAAAACGCGGGAAACCCAAAACCCGCCAGCCAGAGATAGGGGGTTCCCCAGTTGGGGGAAAAGTCTTTTGTCAGTTTAGGGACGTATCTCAAAAGGGAAGGATCTAGGCAGATTGGTACTTCTTAGACCTATATCTTAAGCTCTTTTTCCTGTGACCCCTCTGCTGGCTGTATGTTTTGTTTCCAGGATTTGCCTTGCTCGTGGGGGGTTAAGCTGACTTCCAACACCCAAGCAAACCACCTGGATTCTTCCCCAGTCGACTGCAGGACGTGACCTCGGACGGATGTCCAACCACCGGCCTTCCTGTTAGGCCAACCCAGGGCGTGAGTGGTGCGCCGATCGACCCAGGCCTAAGACAAAGCAAGGCCACATTTTTCTACAAAGGTCCACACTGAACACGACGTCCAGGTACGTCTTGTGAAACAGCATATTGCCAGTCTCTTCCATCCTATTATCTATTTGATCCTCGTTTTCCCAATTCAATTTCCAACCCAAAAAGAACTCATCCTTTTGTTCCCTTTCACTGCCTCATGGCCGCATGCTTCCCCTTGTGTGATCGTCCCAGACGAATGAAGTCATTGCATACCTCAGTGAAACAATAGAAGTTCCTTTTCCCCAGTGTTAGAGAACGAAATACTAATAGTAACTGATAAAAAGAAATCCTTTCTCTTTTATCTTATCTAATCTGGGATTCTTTTCCAGATTCCCTGAGCCACGTGTCACATCTCTCTGCCCGCAAGTGTTGCATTACCCAAGTTTATGAGACTAGCTTTCATCAAATCACATTTTAGCCAGCTATCCATTTGTGAGAGATTGTGAGGGATTATAAGTCCCAACGTGTGGACGCTGCATTCACTTTTCTCCAGGCCAGTACGGGCCTCTTTGTAAATAAATAGCTGTAAAGTATTTAGCGGAGTCTCTGGCGACCTACCTTTTCCTCTAAAGAAATATTCATTAATAATCAGTTTTACGGTAAGTTCCATTAATTTCCTCTTGTCCTCCCTCAATTATTTCCGTTTACGTATATAGCCTCTCTCAAGGCCGGGCTAATACGTAAAAGTGTCGACCTCGCCGAGGATTTGAACCTAGCTTGCTTAAAAAAAGCTTGTAAATCACATTATCCTTGTAAAACGAATGTAAATGTTTTTCAAAGCGCAAAAAAGAAAGCACACTTGCAGGGAAAGAAGACAGACACTGACTCACGGTAAGGTATACCATTCTTTTAATATGATTATTCTATAACAAATGTTAGCTTAAGGTACGTTTAAGTATTTTCCTGATGAAGTGTTTAAAAGAGCGTAGGTAGAAATCTTATTATTGTAATGGCGAACGCGCCAGAGCTTTATTTTAGCGGCGAGCAAACAATTTGCCCCGCGAATTCTCTGTTACTTTGTGCTGTCCTCGTCGGACGAGACAGAGCACGTGTGTAGAATAGATGCCAGAAAGAACCAGATCAAAACTAGGAAGTGCTTTGCCAGGGTTTATTGCTGTGTTGGAAAGCCTAGCTAGTTAGGAGTGTTTTACTAATAGTTACGGCAAAAGAAGTGTACAATTCTTTTGTCTGTGATATGTTAGGGAATTCATTTTTAACTTAGTTTTCATTCCAAGTGTTGGTAACCGCTTAGCTCTCAGCTTAATTCAGCTTCGCGCACGTGCACTCTCATGCCTGCCAGCCAGCCTTCGTTTCACTCACAGCGGCAGCCATGTTTGTTATCTCTTTAAGCATTACCTAAACAATTTAAGCAAAGTAACGTAAGTCTCAAAGTTTTAACGTAAATAATATTAATCTCGGTACTAGTATCTATCGTTCTGCCAGAGAAATTAACGTAATTCCCCTTGAATAAGAAACTAGAAGTTCGTGTTGTAAATCGCCTCGCGTTTACAGAGGATCAGCTGTTTTGAACGACACGATGTCCAACCCGCTCTGCCCGCTCACCGCGTTTCACGTCGCATCGCTCACTCGCTCGCAGAGCGAAAGTTTCATTTCCCTTCGTACTTAACGTAACCTCATTCACAAATGTTTGCTAACATTGTTTAAAATCCTTACCGTCGTTTCGCTTGTCACAAGGACCTAGTATACTTACGTAAAATTAACTTAAATCTTAAAAGTAGAGTAAATTACAAGAATTGTTAACGTAAAACAAGTCTTTGTGAAATTTATATTGAAACGCAAATCATTTCATAAGCGCAAGCCGCTACTATTAACGTAAAAATCGTTCACCGCGAGCGCGTTATCATTTTCATAAAACGTTATCAAAAGCAATTCTTTCATTAAACGTTAACGTAAGTAGATAATTTAACGCAAGTTGCGTCATATTAAACAAACATTATTAGTTCAATTCAATACAAGGGAGTTCATTCATATATCATTTTTCACCCTCTGAGAGGAGAGAGAGAGAGAGAGAGAGAGAGAGAGAGAGAGAGAGAGAGAACCCAGTATTCACGAAGCCAAGAGTACTACATCTTACCATTAATTATAGCATGCAGAATTAACATTATTTTAGTCTATTGTGTCTTTCATTTACACCGAGCGTGATACGTACGCGCTTGTGTCCATTGCAGTTTGCAAGCATTTAGTTATTTCATTTATTGAGTACTTCAGCGAGGGACTGAGCATTTCTAAAATTTCCATTACCTGTTGTTGCCCGAGTGGTCTTTTCATTTTCTTTATCACAAAAGACTTGCGTATACCGCAAGCACAACCCGCACAGTGTGCCACGCAAATTCATTACTCCCAGACAGGGAAGTCGTTACCAGTTTAGGACTGGCCACCACCAGTGCACGTCAGGTCTTACCATTTTACAGTGCCACTAATTCTTGACACTGTCCATCGACTGGCTGCTGAAGTACTCCCACCTTTTACTTTCTCTCCTGCACTATTACCCTCTGCCACGAACAGAGTACCATTTCACTTCAGTATATTTAAGTATACTGCATGTAGTGTCCGGGACACACCAGCACGATACCAGTGCTCCAAGGAACGCCTCCCAGAAGTGCCGCAATACCAGCCCTAAGTGCTGTCAAACCTGCGTGTCCGTCCTTACAGAACGCCCAATTGATTAGTGTGTCCGTGTACAAGGGTCAGTGATCCTTCGGAACACTCTCAGGTAAGAGGAACATCCCCTGTATCTTTGGCGAGCCGTAGACTAAAGTGTGTATATCCACCAACGGTTTTGAAGTGCAGTTCTTCTGATGGGAGTGACGTTCTGTGACTGCATTTTTTGAGCGATATATGGACTCGTCTGTATTAGTACTGGTCTGTGTCATAGGACCAATCTGTGTGTATTTTTAGCTACACCTTAAAGAGTGTGTAATTATATGGTCTTCTAAAGTGTTTGATAGTATATTAAGGTTTAGATTGTTATGTCTTAGGTAGGATTATTGTTTCTTTTTGTATGTCCTTCCACTTCTTTCCTTTCTATTTAGTAATAGGTTAGCGTGGTGGGTAAATTTATTTGGGTCCCTTATTAAGATTAAGATTTGGTTTCTTCTCTATGAGTAGGGTTTAGCTTTAGTTATAGGTGACTCTTTTGAGTTATTTGATGGCCTTATGTGTTTTGTCTATTTATTACTTTTTGTGAGCCATCAGTGTACGTATATTTATTGTGTAATAAATATTGTGAAATTTTTGCCTGTGTCTTTCTGATTTTCCTCGCTCATACTGATTTGTTTTTGTCACTGGATTTAAGATTAAAATAAAAGAACCAGTTACGACTTCCTCCTAAAGGGAGTTCGTAACACCCAGTGTTTGAGAATGAAATACTAATAGTAACTGATAAAAAGAAATCCTTTTTCTTTTATCTTGTCTAATCTGGGATTCTTTTCCAGATTCTCTGAGCCACGTGTCACGTCTCTCTGCCCGCAAGTGTTGCATTACCCAAGTTTATGAGACCAGCTTTCATCAAATCACATTTTAGCCAGCTATCCATTTGTGAGAGATTATAAGTCCCAACGTGTGGACGCTGCATTCACTTTTCTCCGGGCCAGTACGAGCCTCCTTGTAAATGAATAG